>NC_084735.1:51759267-51976767 GCF_033978785.1 Entelurus aequoreus | reverse complement strand
GTGCTATGGCGCCATCTTTTGGACAAGTTCGCTGACTGCAGGTGTTGCAGGTTGATAATGTACTTCCTGTTTTGTTCCTTTAATGGAAAGTATTCTTCCATAGCGTTTCTGCTCAAAAGGATTATGTTTACATCACTCTAAGCAACGTTTGAAAGTTTTACAATATAACTAAAACCTGTTTAGCTGATTGGAGAGAGAGCCTCTGCAGCTAGTGGGTCCATGACCATGACTTCTGTTTTGTTTGATCAGTCGTTTGAAAACAATTAAGGTATGTCAATAAATATTTACAAAATACATCTGCGGCTTATCCATAAACCAATCAATCAAACTTTATTTGTATAGCACTTTTCATACATATAAAATGTAGGACAAAGTACTTTTCATTTAAAAACGTTGAAAAAAAAAAAAACACTGCCTCCCGCCCTCATTAGACAATCCCAGGTGGAAACAGTTGGCCCCCCTATTCCCACCCAAAAACCCCTTTTCCCTCTGCCACACACATGCACGCATAATAAAAGTAATGTAAAAACATATGTGACTGAGCACGGAAGAACCAGGTTAGAGAACACTATCTTAAGGAGCCGAGTGCTGCATGATGGGGGGGTCGCAGTCGCAGCGTATCTGACCCAGGGCACACAACGAGGGACCAGTGAGCCATCTTGCAGAGGAACCCATGAGCCAAAGCCACAGCAGCTGGAAAAAAAACTATACAACTAAAATATAGTAAGAGGAAAAATAAATGAATAAAATGTACTAACTTACAATATGATTAGTTTAATACATCAATATTACATAATTATTTAGTCAAAAACTAAAAACAATTAATTAAATTGTGGCAGAGGTGGGTAGTAACGCGCTACATTTACTCCGTTACAACTACTTGAGTAACTTTTGGGATAAATTGTACTTGTAAGAGAAGAAACGCTACTTTTACTCCGCTCCATTTATCTACATTCAGCTCGCTACTCGCTACTGATTTTTATCGATCTGTTAATGCACACTTTGTTTGTTTTGGTTTTTCAGACAGACCTTCAAAGTAGGATCTAGCGCATGCCTGCGTTTCACCAATCAGATGCAGTCACTGGTGACGTTGGACCAATCAAACAGAGCCAGGCGGTCACATGACCGTCACACGTGGACCCCGACTTAAACAAGTTGAAAAACTTATTCGGGTGTTACCATTTAGTGATCAATTGTACGGAATATGTACTGTACTGTGCAATCTACTAATAACAGTTTCAATCAATCAATCAAAAGTGTGAAGGAAAAAAGACACTTTTTTTTATTTCAACCGTACCTCTCTCAAAAGCCTAAAGACTGACCGCACAGTTCCTGTCTTCACAATAAAAGTGCCACTCCATCGCGCCTGCGCGAACAAAATAAGAATCTCCGAAAGCCAGCGCAAACAAGCTAGCAAGCTACGGAGTTTGCCGCCAATGTATTTCTTGTAAAGTGTATAAAAACGAATATGGAAGCTGGACAAATAAGATGCCAAAAACCAACCACTTTCATGTGGTATTGGACAGAAAGGAGGAACTTTTTTTCTCTTCCATTTGAAAACGTGGACGTTATCAGCACTAATGTCTGTTTCCAATCAATGCAAGTCATCAGAATCAGGTAATACACCAACTTATATTCTTGTCTTCATGAAAGAAAGAAATCTATATGTTAAACATGCATGTATATTCATTAAAACACCTTTAACATGTGAAAAAAAACGGCAAAATAAATAAATATAAATTATATACTTTATATATAAATGTATGTATGTATGTATATATATATATATATATATATATATATATATATATATATATATATATATATACATATATGTATATATATATATATATATATATATATATATATATATATATATATATATATATATATATATATATATATATATATATATATATACATACATATGTATGATATGTGTGTGTATGTATATGTATATATGAGGTAGATCACCTCGACTTGGTCATTTATTAAGTAATTGATTAACGTTGAAAAACTTATTGGGGTGTTACCTTTTAGTGGTAAATTGTACGGAATATGTACTGTACTGTGGAATCTACTATGAATGCCTACTGAGCCTATGGTGCTGTTAAGTTATTGTGGCTCAATTTGCCTTTATTTTAATGTATTATTATTTAATATATATTATTGTTTTAGTTGCTTAAGAGATATTCCTGGCTCTGAATTTGCTCATTGCTATTTTTATGTTTTTGTGCATTATTTGTTGCCGTCATCATGAAACGAACAGGTTACTCATCAGTTACTCAGTACTTGAGTAGTTTTTTCACAACATACTTTTTACTTTTACTCAAGTAAATATTTGGGTGACTACTCCTTACTTTTACTTGAGTAATACATCTCTAAAGTAACAGTACTCTTACTTGAGTACAATTTGTGGCTACTCTACCCACCTCTGAATTGTGGTAAATAAAAGCTAATAAATATTTGATAAGCACTGAGCCAAAAATATAATAAAACATATAAAATAAATAAGAATATTAATTTGATGCTAAGTTAAAAAGGTGGGTCTTAAGCTTGTTTTTAAAAACAAAATAAGAAAATAAAATGAATTACAGTATTAATTAAATGTTTAGTTAAAAAGTTGGGTCTCGGGCTTGTTTTTAAAATCGGAATGTTCTCTGCAGCCCCGAGGAACTACGGCATGCTGGGGGGCGTAATAATGGAATGACACTTCACCGTGAGTATTGGTCCGGACTTTTGGAATAATTAGGAGGCCTGAACCGGAAGACCTCGGGGGCCGCGAGGGCTCATAAGATAAAAGCAACTGGGAGAGATAAGAAGGCCAAAGTTCATTGAGGCATTTAAAAACCTTAGAATTGATTCTGGAACACACGGGGAGTCAATGCAGTGATTTTAAACTGGTGTGTTATGCGCCCGCCTTCTGGTCCTCCTCAGCACACGAGCGAAAGCAACCCCCGCGACCCCGAGAGGGACATGCGGTAGAACATGGATTTACGGATGGATGTATTGGTTTGGTACTTTTTTTTTTTAGAAAGACCAGAAAGTATGGCATTACAGTAATCAATACAGCTGGTAATAAAAGCATGCATTAGCGTCTCCATGTTGGCCCGAGAGAGAATGAAGTGGACTCTGGATATATTTTTAAGATGATAAAACCCTATTTTAGTGGTGTATTTAATGTGTGAGATAAAAACCAGGCTCAGGGGCAAAAATGACACCCGAATGATTCACTTGCAAAAATGGTTTAAAAGAAAGTGACTGTAATTTGGATAAAAGTTTCTCTCTCTGGGCTTCAGGACAGATTATTAAAACATCAGTCTTGTCGTGGTTACGCTGGAGAAAGGTTTTTGACATCAAAGATGTAATATTTAAAACACAGTTAAAAATGCATCCATTAGTTTTGTGTCCTCAGGAGACATGGAAATGTACAGCTGTGTGTCATCAGCATAACTGTGGCAATTGATTCCATGTCTCTTGATGACATTGCCAAGAGTTAGCATATGCAAAAATTAAAAAGAACTGGGCCTAAAACTGACCCTTGGGGCACACCATATGTTGTTTCGTGGGGTTTGGAGGGTCATGTATCCATACCTACCATAAATGGTCTGTCTGTGATATAGGAGGTGAACCAGTTATGCACAGTATCAGAGAAGCCGACCAGGTGTTTGAGTGTATTTAAAATAATTGTGTGGTCTACAGTATCAAAGGCTTCGCTTAGATCTAGTAGAACTAGCACCGAGACCCTTTGTGAATCGTAATTTACCCTTAGGTCATTTAAAATATTTAAAAGAGTGTGCCCAGTTCTCTGGTTAACTCTAAAACCAGACTGATATTTCTCCAGAACATTAAAAGTATTCAAAAAAGCATTTAGGTGAATAGATACAAGTTTTGCTGAAAAAATGGTGGTTCGACACTAGTCTGTAGTTGTTAAGATCTGTAGAATATAAATTGCTCCTCTTCTGAAAGGGCTTCACCACTGCCAATTTCATTAGTTAGAATAATTATGTACTGTATATATTATCATCATAACTTTATGCTTAAGGGCTGTTACTATAAAGTATTGTCAATTTGTGCTGAAATGGTATTTTTGTATTTGTGCAGAGCTAGCAATCCAAAAGATTGCTAGCCTCTTTATCAGTGTTGTGTCCAGACCCGGCCTGCTGGCTGCCAAGGCCGAGCATTGGGTTCCGGGACGCAGACAAAGCAGAGACTGGGCAATAGCAGCAAGTGTCAACATATTTGCATTTTTGCATAATCATATATTGTGTCTAACTGGAGTTGTCAAGATTACCCCCCTTCCCTCAGTCACCGTGATGTAATAGGGCCATTTCCTAATAAATAGAGGAGGCGCGCGGGCTTGATTTTTAGAACGTAGTTTGGATCTGTAACTAGAATACAGCCCAAAACACGTGTCTCCTCGAGCTAAATTGAACTCTGTCTCTGCATGATTCCTTGCTTCTTGTCTGATTATTAGATGTCATCAGTGTTTGAACCTGACAGAAAGGGCTTCATCACTGCCAATTTAAAAGCAGCAGGAAAGACCCCCGTCTGTTTAAAAGCTCCTCTTCAAAAACTCCACAAAATGTTGATTTTTTTTTTTTTAAATGAAGCAGGAATTTAGTTTAAAACACATGTGGTGGGCTTCACTGTTGATAAAACCTTTTCAAGCATCTAAGCATTAACCTGGACAAAACTGTCCGCCGCCCTGCACATTCTTTTTGGCTCTTTGACTGTGGTATTATTCTTCCATGGGGGAATAGATTTCATGCTTATTGTCTTTGTTAATACTGGAGCAACAGAATCAAAGCTTGCCTTCGGTTTACTGTTATAATATTCAGTAATAAAATCACAGGGTGCAGGTAAAACCAAACGAGGATATTCATCTAAAAGTGTGATAAAAATGTTTGCCATTTCAGACGTTAGATAGCCCCTTTTCACTTTTCGCACCAAGTGTCTCCCACTGAATAAAACCTATTATGTTAAAATACACATCATAGTGGTCGGCGACAGCCAAGTCGACAACAGAGGACACATGAGTGGACGAGCCATGAGGTGATGAGGTCCAAGGTGCGTCCCATATTGCGATTTGGCTGTGTTATCAATCATTTAAAGTTTACTTATATAGCCCTTAATCAGAAATGTCTCAAAGGGCTGCACAAGCCACAACGACATCCTCGGCTCAGATCCCACATCAGGGCAAGAAAAAACTCAACCCAATGGGAACAATGAGAAACCTTGGAAGGGACCACAGATGTGGGGATCCCCACCTGGGTGACCGGTGCAATGGATGCCAAGTGGATACAGTTAATAATGAGAGAGTCCAGTCCATAGTGGGGCCAGCAGGGGATCTTCTTGCATGTAGACACGTCGGGGCGCAGAGACGTCACAGACAGATGCGTAAGGAGTGGTGCACCCCGGGTATCACAAAAGATATGACAGCCTCGGGTGTTAAGATGGGGGTTGTCGGCCCCGAAAAGATGTATTTTCTCCCAAAATACGTTGTAATTGTCTATGAAACCAACTATGTGGGAGATGCAAGCTTATGAAAGCCAAGTGTTCATTCATTTTAACCAAGTAAAAACTAATTGAGATTAAAATCTATTTTGCAAAAGTGACCTGGCCAAGAGGGCAGCAAAACAGGTTTCATAAATACATAGAACAAAAACCAAAAACAAGAGCAGTCACACACTGTACCATTAGTTAAAAGTACAAATTACTTACAACATAAACATAAATAGGTTACATTTAAAACCAAGTACAGTGCCCAATAGAAACAGTTTCTCGATCCTTTAAAAGGGCCTGAAATTACCCCAAAGTCAGTTCAGCCAACCTCAGATCCTTTCGTAATTCATTCCAAGACCATGGAGCAGCAAATCTGAAGGCTTTTTTTCTTAATCAAGACTTGTGTTGGCTCTCGGAACCAACACGCCAAGAATGTCCCGGGACCTTAAACTGTAGCGACTGGCGTCTCCACACATAAAAGAACATATATAAGGGGGAACCAGACCAAGAAGTGATTTATAAATACAAATAAAAACATCCATCGAGAAAATCTGCAAACTGACCAAGATGGACAATTTGCGTTGCATACAAAATACAATGGTAGACAAGGTTGCCACAACCAGTAATACAACGTAAGGCACAGTGATGAACAGTATACAATTTTCAAATATATGCTGGGTACATTCTTAAAAAGCAAATCTCAATAATATAGCAATGGCATAAAAGTGGTCAGAGTCAATTGTTTCCTAACTTTTAGGGGGGAAAAAAGACTTGCTCCTAAAGTAAAACAAATAAAATAAAAAAATTAATTAAGTTTAGCCACAAGTTTTTCTATGTGCGATTTTAAAAGACAAGTACTTATCTGGTGTGACCATTTCAAGTTCAACCTTAAAAGCAGTAGATATTTTTGGACTGTTCAATGGCAGTCGTTTGCTATTTGAGAATAACATCTCCTTAGATTTCTCTGTATTTAGCATGAGTCTCAGCTGAGTCATCTGAACAACATCAAAAGCAGACTGCAGGAACTCAAAGGTTTGCACTACAGCAGGGGATGAACAATATATGAATGCGTCATCTGCTTAAAAATGGAACGCAGCATCCGACACATTATTACAGAGATTCTTTACATGGATGGAAAACAACAACGGACCTAAAATGGAACCCTGATGTACACCCTTTAATACAGGGAGGAAAGACAAGTAGGACCCAGCAAACTGGACACATTGGGTTCTATCGGACAAGTAATTCGAAAACCACTTTACAGCATGCTGAGATAGTCCCATCCTGTGCAGTCTGTCTGCCAAAATTATATAGTTGACCGTATCAAATGCTTTTGACAGGTTGATGAATAGAGCTGTACAATATTTTTCTTACAATTCAATGCCTAAATAATGTCATTCCCATTTTGACAGCAGCGGTTGTGATGTTATGTCTCTTTCTTATATCTGATTGATGTTGAGAAAGCAGACCATAGGCGTCGGAAGATTCTTTAAGTTGTTCACTAACAAACTTTTCAAGAACTTTAACTAGGACACATAACTTGGAGATGGATCTATAGTTATTAACAGCAGCAGGATCTCCTTCTTTTAACAAAAGTAAAACATAGGCTGATATCCATATGTTAGGAATGTCATTTTATGGACAATAAAACATTTAAAATATGCGTCAGAGGTTCTGCAATAAATTCAACAGCTGACTTTAAAAAGAAGGGCTCAGGGCCTGCAGATATACCAGGATCCACTTGTTTTAAGGCTCTCTTGACCTCAAACACATCAAAAGGAGTAAAACTAAATGTATTGGCTATGGAAGTGTGAAGAGATGTTGACATACAACCCTTTTGAACATTCGGCTGATTTGGATGTGGAGATAACGAGTCAAATAAAGAACAAGAAGAAATAAAATGTTTAATAAAACAATTAAGTGGATGCGGATGGTCCAAGATGGCGGACTAAGCAGCGTGGCTTTCCGGAGAAATTCACATTTACGACCATATTAATAGAAAGAAAAAAGAAAAAAAAAGTATGGCTGATTTACCATTACTACACGATACCCGATACATTCACGATCATTTGTGGGTTAATTTCCATAAGACGTTTTTATGACTTTCCAGAATTTCTTAGCTGCAGTTCAAGCTCATTAGTCTGCTAAAACGACCTATTCCTCTACCAGAGGTGGGGGTAGGGCTAGAGATAAAAACATCCACCTGTGATTGAAGCAGAACATTATAAAGGTGAATAAAATCCTGCTTTATCAGCTCAGATTCTTGTTTAAAAGTGTTGTTTGCACCTATATGGACGATTAGTCTGTTGATTTGCGGGTAGAATTTCAAGATGTCGCAGAGCTTTGCTGCCATATCCAAAACGGTGGCATCGGGGAACTAGATAGTGTCTGCAACCCTCATTTGCACATTTTTCACAATGACTGGTGCTTCGGCCTTGATCCATGCGGTGCACATCCGGACACCAGGGAACAATGACTTGATCTTTTAGACTGACGATGATTTTTTTTCTACGACCCCATGAATTTTGGATAAATTGAAAATCTACAAGTCCAGCAAGTTTGCTCAGCTGGATAAGAAAGTAAGTGGCGCCATAGTACACCGGTAACTTAGAAGTAAGTTGTTAGGCCTGGGCCCTATTCGGCCAGAGCGAGAGTCTAAGGTACCCGATGGCAATGTCTTTATGTAGAATGAGTGCAGTCTACCATGATCTCTGGCACTTTCCACACAAAAGTAGTATAGTAGAACCGTACCAGATTGGTCGAATGTTATAGCTTCCCTTGCTATCAAAAGCTGTCACTGTCAGTCATGCGCATGTATAGTGACCAGATATAGACCTAATTATTTCTTCTTAAATTTAGCGGGTGTGGCTTAAATACTGGTGCACTCTATAGCCCCGAAAATGCGGTAACTTGATAAATCGATTTTCCACTGTAAATGATAATAGAACTTGTCACGTTGATGGCAACACTAAATTGGCCCTAGTGTGTGAATGTGAGTGTGAATGTTGTCTGTCTATCTGTGTTGGCCCTGTGATGAGGTGGCGACTTGTCCAGGGTGTACCCTGCCTTCCGCCCGATTGTAGCTGAGATAGGCTCCAGCGCCCCCGCGACCCCGAAGGGAATAAGCGGTAGAAAATGGATGGATGGAACGTTGATGCAAGCAAAGCTTGCAACGTGATCTCAAGATGCAGAGATGCAAGGCATAAGGCAGGTAGAAAGTATATTTAAATACAGTAAGAAAGCTAGTGTGGCTAGGGAGTGCACGAGACAATATACTTGTTCAGGTAGCAATAAACAAACACCTGTCCCATTAGCATAGCCACTGAACAGGGCTGGGAAATAAAGCAGTCTAATTGGCAACCAGATTCAAGTGTGTCCTGGTTGCCAATCAGAGATGGTAAGGGAAGCAGGGTTTGGGGTTGGGGTCGGCAACCTTCAGCATACAAAGAGCCATTGGAGCCCATTTCCCCCCAAATAAAACCCACCTAGAGCCACGAACTCTGTTAGATTCCTAAAATGACGATAACACCACTTATAGTTTCCTTACACTTGTGCTACAGGACTTATGAAAATAAACACTTACTTGATGTATTTCTGGGTAAAACGAAGCAAATCATCAAATTATTTTGAACATTAGAAACAAATACACTGTTCCTTCCCTTATTAATGAATAAAACAATTAAAATCAACTCATTCCAATGTTCTGAAGGCATACGACTGCGGCATATTCATTTGACTAAACATTTAAAACAACTAACTAGTCAATAAAAACAGCAAATTAATAAAAATGTAAATAAATAAAATGTTTCCCTTTTTTGATCTGTCCATTGCTAGGGGTTGACCGCTAAAAACAATACAATTGCATGGCAGCAAGAGATGTTGCATAAGGGCTGTGACATACATTTCCATCTACAATATATTAAAATGTGTTTTATTTTCATATGACAAGATCCCAGAACTCTCCAAAATAACAACTGTTAAATTAAAAATAAACTAAATAAAATGAAATGTAATAAATCAAGTAACCATTATTTGTTGACATTCGGTTTCAAAGCCAAAGGGAGCCACGGCGGAGGCATGAAAGATGCGGCTCCAGAGCCGCCGGTTGCAGACCCCTGGTTTAGGGTATAGGTGCAGTGACATGAAATGAAAGCACAAAGGAAATGGAAACAAGAGCGCTGCAAAAGAAATAAGGCCGCACAAAAAACAACACAAGTCCAAACACTGCCATGGAGGGTCTGACTGTTTCAAAACAGGTTACAAAGTCTCCTAAATTAGCTGCTGACGTGTGCGGTAACATATTGTTATTTCCAGTTGTATTATTTACTCAAAACTATTATTAATCTTGGTAATTTACTGTTAATATCTGATTACTTTCGGATGTAACATTGTTCTATCTACACTTCTGTTAAAATGTAATAAGCACTTATTCTTCTGTTGTACGGATACTTTCATTAGAGTTGGGGGATAATAAAAATGTGGGTATCGAGCCAATACCATGATGCTTAAAATGTTCAAGAAACATTGTTTATTTTATTATTATTTTAATTTTAGTGACTTGGAAGCGGCTTCACAATTGGAGTGACATTAGCAGGACTCGCAAGCGAAGATGCTACATTGTGTTCAGGACACATTTGTTGCAGATTGTCGTTGCCAAATGTGTCATCAACATGGTATCATGGTATATGGCGATAATCGACCAAATGTATATTGTTCGTATTGCCCAACCCAACTGCCCATATAGGTGTTTTAAACAATATCTAAACGTTATGTTGTAATTATTTTTGCAAATGTATTTGCTTTTGTAATAAATGTGCCTCAATGATAAATCCAACTGAAGGAAGTTTCCGAGTGGGCGGATTTTATTAAAGGGGAACTGCACTTATTTTGGAATTTTGCCTATCGTTCACAATCATTATGGGAGACATGACTATGGATGGTATTTTTTTTTTTTGCTTTCTAAACATTAAATAAATGTGATCAAAAGTCTGCTTACAATGGAGCCTATAGGAGCCATTAAAGTCCTACTGAAACTCACTACTACCGACCACGCAGTCTGTTAGTTTATATATCAATGATGAAATCTTAACATTGCAACACATGCCAATACGGCCGGGTTAACTTATAAAGTGCAATTTTAAATTTCCCGCGACACTTCCGGTTGAAAACTTCTAGATATGATGACGTATGCGTGTGACGTCACGGAGAGAACGGAAGTATTCGGACCCCATTGGATCCAATACAAAAAAGCTCTGTTTTCATTTCAAAATTCCACAGTATTCTGGACATCTGTGTTGGTGAATCTTTTGCAATTTGTTTAATGAACAATGGAGACGGCAAAGAAGAAAGCTGTAGGTGTGATCGGTGTATTAGCGGCTGGCTGTAGCAACACAACCAGGAGGACTTTGAGATGGATATCAGACGTGATAGCCGCCGACCTCACCTTGACTTCCTCCGTCTCCGGGCCGCCGACCGCATCGGTGATCGGGTGAAGTCCTTTGTCGCTCCGTCGATCGCTGGAACGCAGGTGAGCACGGGTGTTGATGAGCAGATGAGGGCTGGCTGGCGTAGGTGGAGAGCTAATGTTTTTAGCATAGCTCTGTGAGGTCCCGTTGCTAAGTTAGCTTCAATGGCGTCGTTAGCAACAGCATTGTTAAGCTTCGACAGGCTGGAAAGCATTAACCGTGTATTTTCATTTCCATGGTTTAATAGTATTGTTGATCTTCTGTCTATCCTTCCAGTCAGGGGTTTATTTCTTTTGTTTCTATCTACATTTGAGCCCGATGCTATCACGTTAGCTCCGTAGCTAAAGTGTTTCGCCGATGTATTGTCGTGGGGATAAAAGTCACCGTGAATGTCCATTTCGCATTCTCGACTCTCATTTTCAAGAGGATATAGTATCCGAGGTGGTTTAAAATAGAAATCTGTGATCCACAATAGAAAAAGGAGAAAGTGTGGAATCCAATGAGCCCTTGTCCCTAAGTTACAGTCAGAGCGACAAAAGATACGTCCTGCACTGCACTCTAGTTCTTCACTCGCACGTTCCTCATCCACGAATCTTTCATCCTCGCTCAAATTAATGGGGTAATCGTCGCTTTCTCGGTCCGAATCTCTCTCGCTGCTGGTGTAAACAATGGGGAAATGTGAGCAGCCCTTCCTCCTGTGACGTCACGCTACTTCCGGTATAGGCAAGGCTTTTTTTTATCAGCGACCAAAAGTTGCGAACTTTATTGTCGTTGTTCTCTACTAAATCCTTTCAGCAAAAATATGGCAATATCGCGAAATGATCAAGTATGACAATTAGAATGGATCTGCTATCCCCGTTTGAATAAAAAAAAATTCATTTCAGTAGGCCTTTAAATTCTGCCGAGAAAGCCCTTAAAAAACATCCAAACATATCCATCAAGGTTTTATATACATGCTGTAAGTATATATGTAATGTAGTAACAGGCACAATTATAATAACATTTATTTTTGCTTATTTTTATAATTTTAAGCATAGGCGGCGCATTAATTTCGAAAATGCATCACGTTTGCTTTTTTTTTGTTCATAATCACTGATTATTACTCACTGCAGAATTCATGAGAGCCAACACACATAATAAAACATCACTTACTGTACAAAATCTGCTGTCATTAAGATGCCGACTGCTAGGATGCTAATATATTCCCATTTAGATGAAACATTGACTATAATTCTCACGAGGAAACGGGGTGGGGGAGCGGTGGGGACCAAGTGTCTTTTTGTGTCGTTCTCGCTATAAAAATTAGCATTTTTAAAAAGAGTTCTAGAATTTCCGACTGTCTCTGAGGCCGTGAATGCGCACCGGCTGAGTGTTAAGGCGCAAAGAAGGCAAGTAAAAGACATTGGAAGCCTGTGTATTCAGTTCAGCTTCTTGAGTGTGCAACCCTTTGGGTAATCTAACCTGCATGAATGCCTGCCAAAAAAGAAAAGAGAAAAGGAAAAATTGTTAAATTTCGCATCAACAGATTGCTTTTCCTGTAAAATAAAAATAAATAAATAAATACAACTTTTAAATGGTTATTATTTGTGTTATGTTTTGTGGTTCTATTTTATTTTTCTTCAGTGGAAGAAGCAGCAAAATGTCTCTTGTTAGTAAAGGTTGCAGACCCCTATTCTAAGGTCCTGCATAGAGAGGACTGTGTCACTTCAAAGAGCAAATAGCTCACACAATTCATTCAGCATGTTTGCCTTCATGCATATGCAGAATATATGATTATCAGAACACCCAAAATACTGGGAGAAAAATATGCAAATGTAATGATTTGGCGCTCGCAATGTGATTTAACAAGCCTGACACGGTTTTGCAGCCACTGGTTTTGCATATACAGTACATTTAAAACATTTGGAAGGTACGTGCAAACTGGCACAGTTATGCACAAAAGGCTGCACTGCAGTCATTGTGAGGAGGCAATCGGTGCAATGACGGACAATAAAGAGAGATAATTTTCTGCGCGTGTCAACATATTTATGTCAGAAATAAAAACAATACTATACATATAATCTATCCAGCAATTAAATTTTTGAGCTGAAGGATGACTTAATAAAGTGGTCGTATTATGACTTTTTTGTACATTTAAAATACGATCTTGTGTCTACATAACACGTAATGGTAGTTAGTTGGTCAACATTTTGCATAGATTATGTTTTACAGACCGTCTTTAAGCTGCCTTCTGACCATCTTTTACGGATGCGCAGTTTTATTTAAGTGCCTCCACTTCACCTGCGTCATCCCTGCGCTGGCCATGTTGTAGTTTCCATATGGAGTCTACTGACAAAAATAAGTTACAACGGTACGCTACTTTGTACTAGAAATGGTGACAGCATGTGCATGTACAAGCCAGTCTGAATGCTATCCACAACAATCAGAGGAAAACACGACGCTGGCAAAGTTTACCGATTCAATGTCGTCAACAAAAGTAGCACAGTTAAGTTAAACATGCCTTTGCTAAATGGACAGTCACCGCATGCAGGACATCTAACATCTGTGAAGACCAAGTCCTGCAAAAAGATGTCATTCGTATCACCTCCGTACATTGAAGAGGCACAATTACAGCAAGGGTAAACAAACTGTACTACACAAACAAGAGCATCAACTTGCAACTACAGACTTAATGTGAATTTATTTTGCTTCCTGGAGAACGTTGGACATCTCTAAGTAATCACAACAAGCTGGGGTCGCATTGTACCAAAAATAGAGATCAGCTTTGTCATCTGAAAAGGTACAAAAATGTGTTTGTTTCAACAGCTGTTTAAACTAAAGAAGAATAAATGGCACATTATGTTAAGTTGTTTATGAGTGCGTTTACAACATTATCGATTAGTAACTGTACCTTGTTTGCAATATTATTGCAAACTGCAAAGACTTTCAAAATGTGTATTACATTTTTACTATACTTAATTTTTCACAGAGTTATGAGCAAATCAATGACTTGCAGTTCAGTAAAACATTTAAAAAACGTTCCTGTATGACATTTTGACTGCTAAATTGCATTTGTAACCAAATATTGGGGTATTTTCTTCAGCAAATTGTATTTATGCAAACAAATAATAAGATTACTCTGTTTAAAACATTAATCATTTGACAGACCTAATTAAAACATTTTAACATTATGTTTGTGTTCAATTACAGTAAGTGTGTTTATCCTAAACATGCCTGATACATTTTCAAGTCTTTTATTTTTTTTCTTACCGTGGCTTTAATTCTGTGAACACATCATATAGTGAGATTATTTTATATCGTTTCATCACTATTTACTGCTGTACTTATAAATGAAGTTACTGGATCTATTATATTTTTGTAACTAAATGGTCTTCTACGTATTTAATTCATATTACGTATCAATAAATAATCTCCACTTCTTCCTACTCCTTCTTGGAAATGTTGAATTGTGAAATAAACACGTGATGTTCCTTAATGTAACTTGTTAAGTATGTTTGAAACAAAACAAAACATTACTAACAGGATCACTACCAAATACTAACTGTGGAGCCTTTAGGACTGTTGCCACGGTTACGGGTATTTCAAACCGCAAACAAACACCTACACTATAGCGTAAGTGTTCTGTTACACTGACAAGCCTTTCAAAAAGACATTTATGTGCAGCAGCTCGGTTTTACGATGTCATTAGAAAAAAGGAGCCATTTAAGAAGAAGAAGCTGAGGGGGAAAGTTAAGGGCCAGCTTTAGCGAAGTGGTCAATGATTGATACAGGACTGCAATCTATTTGTGGTGGTGCATTTTCATTTCATTTTCAGTTTTGCTGTTGTAGTTTTTGTGGTTTTCAAATTACAGGGAATATTGTCAGCCATCACCGTGAGATCTGCTGCTGAGATTAGAAAAAACATATGTTCACACCTTAGCCTGCTGTCTGCCAAGTCTTCAAGTAATAAAAGCAGCCATTCTGTCACATGACATAAGTCACCATGGGCATTATTTGTAATCAGTTTAGACTTTGTAAAGTTGATTATCTCATATTCGTGCCATATAAGATATTTGAGTAGTTGTAATATGAGTTTATATTTCAATAATGGCAGTGCAGGATTGTTTCCAACTCGTAAAATCCAAAGTGTTCCTTGTGTTACAACTCATGAAGTCTAAACTATTAAAAAAAGACAAAATAAACAATTCCTTCAGAACATCATTTTATCTAACAAAATATTTCACTGTGTGGTCACTACGAGCCACTGTTCGACGATTCAATTTGGAAGAGTCTGATTCAACCATTAACTACGCAGTGGAATTGTCGGACGTGCGAGACAAGTTGAGGCCCCCCACTTACTGTGGGTGTATTAGGAGGATGTTCCGAGATGGAACAGTTGCAGTGCAGATAAAAAAAATTCCACAACAAATAAAGTAAAAGCACATGAAAACAAGAGGGAAACATCAAAGAACACAAAGGACATAAAATACATTTTTTTTAAAAAGCACAGAGCTGATGCAACTAGCTGCAACTTCAGTGGCCCCATTTCTACATACAGCTACAAAGTAAAACACAACAAAACAGTCAATAAATAACACATATTGCGCACATATGATTGCACTATACATAGACAAACAACAAAACAAAAAAACCCCACAATTTCAACACCCACATACTGTACACTGTAGTGTACAGTATGTGCAGTGCAGTGCTCCATGACATGGTTTGGGGAGATGGGGGGCCGCACGGCCAGCAACAGAATCCGACCCAACAAAACAACCAACAGAGCCGACTCCATCCTTGGCTGTCGAATGAGCTGTCCGCACATTGAGAAGCAAATCCATCTAGGGCAGGGGTGTCAAAGTAATTTTAGCTCAGGGGCCACATGGAGGAAAATCTATTCCCAAGTGGGCCTAACTGGTAAAATCAATTTAAAAATAAAGACAACTTCAGATTGTTTTCTTTTTTGAAATAGAACAAGCACAATCGGAAAGATATACAAATTATATATATATATATATATATATATATATATTTTTTTTTACACTTACGGTTATAGTATTCTATCTTCATTTGACGTGATTTATACTTTTTGAATAAATGTAATAATGTTCATCAAAAATGCTCCCATTGGTTTTAATTTCTGATGTATCAGAAGATACATGTACTAACACCATGTGGTTGTCATACTTTTTTCACCAAGTACCACCTCAGAAAACACTTGGCTCTCCAAATACCACCAATATATATATATATATATGTATATATGTATATATATATATATATATATATATATATATATATATATATATATATATATATATATATATATATATATATATATATATATATATATATATATAAGTATGTATGTATATATTATATTATACATATATATATATATATATATATATATATACTTTCCCATTTACCGCTTGTCCCTCTTGGGGTCGCAGGGGGTGCTGAAGCCTATCTCAGCTGCATTCGGGCGGAAGGCGGGATACACCCTGGACAAGTCACCATCTCATCGTAGGGCCAACAACTTGAGTGGGCAAATGCTCACATATGATGGTGTCTGGCACGTTGGAGAGGTGTTCTCTTTACGGATTAATCACGGTTTTCACTGTTCAGGGCAGATGGCAGACATTATCTTGGCAAAGAAAAAGTGCTCACTAATACAGATTTAGACAGATTTGTGAACAATATTTGAGAAGAATGTATATATATTTTTTATAACTCATGAAAAATAGGAGTAAAAACAAAAGTGTTGGATTTATATTTTTGTCCAGTTTATATAATGCCTGTAATGTAATTAGAAATATAATATAATTAGATGAAGTGTCTATCCATCCATCAATCCATTTTCTACCGCTTGTCCCTTTCTGGGTTGCGGGGGGTGCTGGAGCCTATCTCAGCTGCATTCGGGCGGAAGGCGGGGTACACCCTGGACAAGTCGCCACCTCATCGCAGGGCCATGAAGTGTCTAAATAAATTCAATATCTAAATAACTACACTAACTTCACTTCAGAACTGTATAAAGAAGGTTACAGTAACTTGAAGTTACAATTCAAGAAAACTTATTTCCTATTATTCCAACTCATTCTGTCATTGTGTAATGCTTGTCTGAGAGCAACAGATGCTTTCACACTTTTTTGCGATATGGCACGTAACAACAATCATTTTGAACAAAAATAAAATATGTCAAATTTACAATATTGTCAGGATATGAGCAGAGACATGTCAGTTTGTTAAAACAAGAAATAAAACAAGCTTTAGCGAACAGACTGTACAGCAACACGTTGACACTCCCATCACCACAGTATGAAGTATAAACAATAAAACATTGAATTTTATATGTATGTGAACCATTCCTGCAGTACCTTGTTTGCTTCCCTGACAACCTCCTTAAAGTTGTGTAATCAATCATAAATACCCACCCATCCATCCATTTTCTATCCAGGTCCTTTAAGCGACTAAAATGCGTCAAACATGACAAAGTGTGGAGAGTGTTTTGTATATTACCCATCAGGCTAAGCAAATGGGTTAAATGGGTGGACACATAATCCATATCAATATAAAATGCATTCGATATATATATATATATATATATATATATATATATATATATATATATATATATATATATATATATATATATATATATATATATATATATATATATATATATATATATATATATATATATATATATATATATATATATATATATATATATATATATATATATATATATATATATATATATATATATATATATATATTTTTTTTTTTTTGGTCGGAAGAAACCAGAAATTATGAAGCAAGATTTTTTTCATGAAGTCACTCGCGCTTTGGGAATGCAGGAAACAGGAGGTGTCACTGAGCAATGGGACAGACATGTTAACAGCCAATCACACAAGAGTATTAACTACTGTGTGTTACACCATTCCTGTTGTTCGGCTCCCAGTCCCAGACCGTAGTCGAGGAACGCAGGGAAGACGTTCCTTCCAGGGCCTATGCTTTCGTCGGGGGTAACACCCTTCACTTTACCCGACAATGGGTCTGCTAAGCTCCGCTTTCGGGTCGGAATGATGAGGCTGATTTGTGACAATTTGGTTGCTTTATTTATAAATGGTTGATTTATATAGGCTAGTAAGGTAAAGTTTTGTACCTGACAAGTTTCGGCTATCTTGCTTCTGCAGCCTTCCTCAGAGGTGTCACGTGATGTTAGTGTGACGTCATCTGTGACGTGTTATATGGATTGTTCCATCCCACCTGAGGTGGTGGGATGGCGGTGTCCCCTGGTGTGCGTCGGGGGTAGGGCGGGGCGACTCTTGAAAATGAGAGTCGAAAACGCGAAATGGACATTCACAGTGACTTTTATCTCCACGACAATAACAGCACTTTAGCTACGGAGCCAACGTTATAGCATTGTGCTTAAATGCAGATAGAAACAAAAGAAATAAGCCCCTGGCTGGAAGGATAGACAGGGGCTTATTTAACAATACTACTATCAGGAGACACCGAACCAAACACTGGACCTATAACTACACGGTTAATGCTGTGCTGCCTGTCGAAGCCTAGCAATGCTGTTGCTAACGATGCCGTTGAAGCTAACTTAGCTACGGGACCTCGTCAGAGCTATGATAAAAACATTAGCGCTCCACCTATGCCAGCCCTCATCTGCTCATCAACACCCATGCTCACCTGCGTTCCAGCGATCGACGGCGCGACGAAGGACTTCACCCGATCATCGATGCGGTCGGCGGCTAGCGCGTCTGATATCCTCAAAGTCCTTCTGGTTGTGTTGCTGCAGCCAGCCGCTAATACACTGATCCTACCTACAGCTTTCTTTTTGCAGTCTCCATTGTTCATTAAACAAATTGCAAAAGATTCACCAACACAGATGTCCAGAATACTCTGGAATTTTGCGATGAAAACAGAGCTGTTTGTATTGTGATACAATGTGTCCAAATACTTCCGTTTCAACCATTGACGTCAAGCGCAAACGTCATCATACATAGATGTATTCAACCGGAAGTTCCCCGTGAAATTGAAAATTGCACTTTATAAGTTAACCCGGCCGTATTGGCATGTGTTGCAATGTTAAGATTTCATCATTGATATATAAACTATCAGACTGCGTGGTCGGTAGTAGTGGGTTTCAGTAGGCCTTTAAAAGGAGCACACACACATACGCTACTCTCATACCACTAGAGTGGTTGCACCGTCTTTCTGTCTTGCTGTGGATTCTCTCCATGGAGTGGGAAGAGAAACTGTAATATCTTGATATATCAACGCATAACCGAAAAGTGTCTTTAGTTTTGTTGGTTTTAATGTAGACGTGCCATAACATCCTGACACTTCCAATGTGTCGGTTTTTAATTAATTGCCTCCCAAACTACTGTGTAGTGTTCAATAGCTTATACACTACTGCTATCTAGTGTCTCAAATCTGCAACTACCTTCAAATCTACTTAAATTGTTGTATTACCTTAGCCGCACTCATTCTACCTGGCTACCAGACACTCTCCGCTGATAAATAGCACCCTTGGGAAGTTGGAAATTGTTTCACTGTATTTATTGGCAGGCTTAAATAAGTCATAAAAAGTATCAATAATTATTGATATCGATCAATATAAAAAACGTATATCGTGATATAGTTTTCGACCATATCGCCCAGCACTAGGGTCAATAATAATCGCTGTTGACATCCGCCTCAAGCATACTTGCCAACCCTCCCGGATTTTCCGGTAGACTCCCGGTATTCAGCGCCTCTCCTGAAAACCTCCCGGAAGAAATTTTCTCCTGAAAATCTCCCGGAATTCAGCCGGAGCTGGAGGCCACCCCCTTCCAGCTCCATGCGGACCTGAGTGGGGACAGCGGCGACAGTCTGTTTTCACGTCCGCTTTCCCACGATATAAACAGCGTGCCTGGCCAATCATGTCATAACTGTAGAATGATCGAGGGCGAGTTCTTGGTTTCTTATGTGGGTTTATTGTTAGGCAGTTTCATTAACGTCCTCCCAGCGCGGTAACAACACACAACAACAGCAGTCACGTTTTATATATATATATATATATATATATATATATATATATATATATATATATATATATATATATATATATATATATATATATATATATATATATATATATATATATATATATATATATATATATATATATATATAGCTAGAATTCACTGAAAGTCAAGTATTTCATACATATACCGTAATTTCCGGACTATAAGCCGCTACTTTTTCCCCTCGTTCTGTTCCCTGCGGCTTATACAACGGTGCGGCTTATTTACGGCCTGTTCTTCTCCGACACCGATGAAGAGGATTTCGGTGGTTTTAGTACGCAGGAGGAAGACGATGACACAATGACTAAAGACTGACTTTTCATATACCGGTAGGCTGGTTATTTTGATAACGTACAGGCGAGCACTTTGTATTACTTTGCACCGTTGTATTATTTGTACTCTGCACGAATGCTGTTCGCCATGTCAAAGATGTGAAAGTTTGATTGAATGATTGAAAGATTTATTGTTAATAAATGGGACGCTTTGCGTTCCCAAACAGTCATCTCTGTCCCGACAATCCCTTCCGTGGTAGCAGGAACCCCTATATACTACGGTAATTACACATCAAAACCCTGCGGCTTATAGTCGGGTGCGGCTTATATATGGAGCAATCTGTATTTTCCCCTAAATTTAGCTGGTGCGGCTTATAGTCAGGTGCGGCTTATAGTCCGGAAATTACGGTATATATAAATATATATATATATACTGTATATCAATCAATCAATCAATCAATCAATGTTTATTTATATAGCCCTAAATCATATCCATCCATCCATCCATTTTCTACCGCTTATTCCCTTCGGGGTCGCGGGGGGCGCTGGAGCCTATCTCAGCTACAATCGGGCGGAAGGCAGGGTACACCCTGGACAAGTCGCCACCTCATCGCAGGGCCAACACAGATAGACAGACAAGTGGCAACTTAATTATAATGTTTCAAGTTTCATGTTTTAAAAATACATTTGGGCTGTAGTTTGGGGACCCCTAAATTAAGCAATTCTTTGGCATACCACGAGAAGCCACAGTTTAAGAAACACTGATTTAAGACATTTTTTGAGGTTGAAAAAGTCACAGATGAGATCAATGTATTGTTCTCTTCAATGAAAGATTGTATTCCTTTAATATGTGTCTTATTAACGTCGGGAGAGTTACATTACAATTGAGTTCCTAGATGTAATTTTAGTTTTTCCTGTAGCTGCTATAGCTACATCCATGTTATGTGACTAACACCAGTCACTAAGGTTTAGTAGATTCCCATTAGCTGTGCTCTTAAAAAAACAGACTATGCAACCTTTTCCGCATAGAAATGTTGTAACCAACCAATGGTTTACGATGAAAGATGCATACAAAAATTGCTCGCCTGCTAAAGCAACTTTTTTGTGTGCAGCAACCTTTATACAGAAAATGAGAACCCAGGTGTGTTAAAACATAGAGTTACGATGCATACCTAAAAGGTAGCACCAAATCAACTTGAATGTCATGGAAACACTAACGCCACTTACATTGCACTGTCAGGTAGGCGGAGGCAGTCGGTGGGTGGCCAAGGCTGTTGCTAGGAGCACAAGTGTATTTCCCAGCATCCTCCGGCTTGACTTGGGCAATGATGAGGGAGCCATCAATCAGAACACTGACTCTTCGCTTTAGGTCACTGAAAAAAAGAGAACAAAGCTTTTACCCCACAAATCAGACAAACTAAGCTAAATAGTAGGGTTTTTTTCAAACATAAATGATGTCACTGATATTTAAGACTCTGACTAATTTTCTTTGGGCCGATGTTGACTCATTTTGCAGTCAGGCTCAATAAAACAAAGCACGTAGACTGAATCACCAAAACGTGGGATTATTTTGTAAAATGATACGCGAGAAAACAGACTACAGCAGGAAGGGGATTCATATGTAGGGAGGATGCTCGAAAACCGGTTCTTCCGATTGTTCGATAAGAAAAGAACCGATTCCATGGGTTCGAATCCCTTTTTGAAAAACGGTTCCCATTATCGAAGCCACATTAGTAAAGAAAAAGATTTGGTTCTTTATTCAAATCCCTGGGAACGAATCCCGTGTCACAGGAAATGTCCTGTGACCATACTTGCCAACCTTCAGACCTCCGATACCGGGAGGTGGGGGGTGGGGGGCACGGTCGGGGTGGGGCGGGGGCGTGGTTAAGGGCGTGGTTAATAGGGGAGTATATTTACAGCTAGAATTCACCAACTCAAGTATTTCATATATATATATATATATATATATATATATATATATATATATATATATATATATATATATATATATATATATATATATATATATATATATATATATATATGTATGAAATACTTGACTTTCAGTGAATTCTAGCTATATATATATATATATATATATATATATATATATATATATATATATATATATATATATATATATATATATATATATATATATATATATATATATATATATGTATATATATTTATTTTATTATACATATAAATAAAATAAATACTTGAATTTCAGTGTTCCGGGGGCTATCCAGTAGATGGCAGTATTGTCCTGTTAAACTTCTCCTCCGTTCATGACTCGGCCACCGTGTTCAATGGAGAAGTCTGTTTTACAAAATGTACAGGCAACATAATTACATACCCCTTCCCCTTCGAACTGTCCTGGATGAACTGAAATTCTTGTTTCCATTCGTTTTGGAAGTTGCAAGCGTATTTCTTCATCTTGCTCGTCGATGGCGTCACCATGTCTGTAACTTCCTCGTTCTTCTGCTTCGTATCCTTGTTGTGTGCGCAGTTGTGCACTCTACTCTCTAAAAGCCGTAGATGTTATGACGTCATTGGGCAGGCAAGCTGTTTATATTGTGGGAAAGCGGACGTGAGAACAGGCTGTGGCCTCCAGCTCCGGCAGAATACCGGGAGTTTGTCGGGAGAAAATTTCTGCCGGGAGGTTATCGGGAGAGGCGCTGAATACCGGGAGTCTCCCGCTAAAAACGGGAGGGTTGGCAAGTATGCCTGTGACACGTCACAGGAAATGACGTAGCTCAGTCATTAGGCGGCAGATACAGAAGCAGCAACAACAATGGACCGTAAAAAACGCTCCAAAGCACGGCTTCACTTTACTAAGAAATACGACGAGGAAACGGCCATCTGCAATTATTGCCAGGCTTCTCTTTCCTGTAAGGGGAACAGTACAACAAACATGTTGAAACATGTTCAGGCCGTACATAACCTGAAGGTTAGAGAAACGTGTTTTGTCTTCGACACGTGGAGAAGCAGTAACAGAGATGACGAAGCACGACCTTCTTCCTCTGCTTCAACCTGCAGTCTCAGTGATAGTGCCGGTGAGAAATTGACGTTAACTGTTGCTGGTTAATTTCCATATCTGCTCACTCGTAGCCTTTAGGCTAAAATAACGTTGCCTCTTATGTCAACCAGGACTGCAGTAATGTTAGCTAGACTAACGTTACCTAAGCATAGTCAGTTTTTGTATGTGTCTGATATTGTTAACGGTATCTTGTAGCCTACACCACTCCAGAGTTTGCAGGTCTGTCTAATAAACTAGTGCTTGCAAGATGTGAATTAAGATAATGTTAACGTTATTCTATTTCAGATGATGGCATTCATGACAGCCAGAGTGACCAGGGCAGTGTTTGCGCTGTTTATTTTATTTTTTTCTTAAAAAATAAAAGCGAGCTTTTGTTAAACCAAGTATTGTGTTGTTTTCCATATACAACAACCTATCTGGATTCGATAAGAGAATCGATAAGGAATCGGTTCGATAAGAGGATTCGATAATGGGATCGAAATCAATAATTTCTTAACAAACATCATCCCTATTCATATGGCCCCATCAGTCGTGGTTTACCTGACACATGAAACGTGACAAATTGGGGGTCACACTATCCACTGTAATCGCAAGACAGCAGTAGAGTGTTGAATATCTTAAAATGTGCTTTGTAGCAATTCCAATTTTCACCACAGCGTCAGTTGTTATGTAGAGTGGAGCTTTCCATCATTTTCAGCAGACTGCATTACAAAATTAATGAATCCCTAACTTCTTCTCACACGAGATCCATTCAGGAATGGGGCTATGTGAATGCTTTCCCTACTGTAGTTTGTTTGGATGTACGATAAACCAAGACGATAAGTAAGACATATTGGCCAACATTTTTGGCGACAAGTGGTACTACTGTACTGTATTGTTGAACAGAGGCAACCAAGCCAGCTGTAGTACTTTTTTCTGTCTTCTAATAGGACAAAATGCACATGGCAGCCTATTAACATGTTTTTACATGGACAGACATTTTTTTTTTAACTCCACCGGAGATATTCTGATCAGAGTTGTATGCTGCCGATTCAGATCATTCATGAGTGTGATCAGCTGATACCGAGTGCTATTGACAATGTAATATTAGCAACACAATATTTAAACTAGTTCTTTAATATAATTTATTACATACAATTGTTCGAACAAAACCAAGTCAATAGTACACAATAACGTAATAAAAGCAAAAAACATGCATTAAAAGGTGCACTTAAATTATTTTAATTTAACAGTGCGCCTTATAACCCAGTGCGCCTAATGTAGGAATTAATTCTGGTTGAACTTACCGACCTCGAAGCAATTTTATTTGGTACATTGAGTAGTGATAAGTGTGACCAATAGATGGCAGTCACATAAGAAATACTTGTGGACTGCAAGATGACGCGAGCAAGCAAGCCCAAAACATTGACATTACTTTGAGAATATATAGACTCGCTATAGAAGGGCTAAAAACTACCAGTCCAACAAAGATAACGGGGAGAAGACGCTGTCGAAGAGGAACCACGTAAATAAGACCGCCCGCCAAACGCGCATTCCGAAGAGACGGTCAGAAAGCGGCTTGATGATAATAACATCATTTATGCAAAATTTTGACCAAAGAACCACTATTCATAATTTGTAAATGACATGGAAATGTTTTAAATGTAGAAAAAAACTAATCCTAAATGCACCTTTTGTATGAAAATAGACCAGTATAGACCCGCTCATTGGTAGTACACCTTATAATCCGGCGCACCCTATGGCTTAAAAAATACGATACTCATTTAAATCTTTTGGTTTTTGCCCTCAATGTCCTCCTGTGTCCAGGCACTTATTGTATTCCCTTGATTTGTAAACAATGTGCCCTTTTCCACCGCAGGAACTTTTTCAGGAACTTTCCCACTTACCCCGGGTAAATAAATTACCCCCTGTGTTTCCACCAAAAATTAGCCGTGTAGATTTAGTTCTTCAGGAACTTTTCGGAGTTTCTCCGAGCTCAGTGGGACTTTTCAAAGCTGCCACAAACTTTTTCGGGGGTGGGCTGTGCTGTCAAACGCTGATTGGTTAAACACAGTTGGGGGCGTTCCTAAAACTTCTCTTTCAAACACACCTGGAATATGCGCAGCAACTTGTTTATTTCTTATTTTTTGTGTATTTCTATTACAACAAACTTGACAACGGAAAGAAAGAAGAACAAAAGGAACTTTCGACATGCAGGAACATTAACTATATGCAGTTTAATGTTGTTTATTAATTTTTACAAACTTAATTTCGATATGCGAAGCTTCAGAAAGTGTACGGACTAATTTAAACGTATCTATGGAGGAGTATGAAGCCGGAGACCTCAGCTGCTTATTACTCTGACTTCATTGGATAATTGTGAAATAAAGGAGGCAGCACACGAGTGGAATTAAGGTAAATGACATCAAATATTAACTATTTACTTTATTACAAGTTGTAAAAGTAGTCCCTTCATTTGTGTAGTAATTAGCCTCAACCCGAGTGAACAGAATGCTAATGCTAACAAGCTAATGCTAAAGCCGATGTGTTCGTGTTGTCTGCGTGAGATAAACACTGAAATGTATTATTTATATATTGTTATTTACAGCTGAAATGGACCACAAGGCATCGCCTGACCCTCATGAATTCATTTACTGAGAGGACGACTTTCTGACTGTTGGACATTGCGGACAAAAGCAATGTCCAACTTTTTATGAACAATTCAGGACACTTTTTTAAAAAAAATCATATCATTTTGTATATTATTGCTTTGTATTTCATTTACTCACTTTTTAGTAAAAGAAGTGTGACTTAATATTTTCCGTTTATTTACATGGTATTAGTATGGAAATACACTAAACCACTCCTCCATACGTCATCAGCCTGATTTGTATAAACTACCGCGAACTGTGACATGCGGTGGAAACACAAACCACACACTTCTACAGGAACCAAAAGTTATAGCCCTGATAACAAAAATGACCAACACAAAGGAGTTTGTGATATAAAAAAAATGTATCTAATATTGATTGTACATTGATACCACCTTTGTGTACCCCCCGGCCGCTGAGTTGCAGTTATATTATCCTTACTGTAGACTCTTATTAATCTACTTGTTAATTGTATGTTAATAGCTGCTTACTTTATGCTGTAACATGCTTCCATCTGCACATCTTAAACTTTAAAAAGCACTTATTTATTGTGTTGTTTCAAGCTAGCTTAGCGGCAAATTTATACTCTTGCATGTTAAATGCTATCTACATGAGACGATGTTGAAGCTCCATGTCAGGTCTCAGCTGCATATGCGAGAGTGGCAGAAGAGCCCAACCCACGAGTGGCATTCCTTGGTATACTTGGTGCGGATGTAGGATGTTGGTTGTTGCGCCTGGTCCGGCCTTCTCTTCTGTCTTGTCCTTTTCTCCGCAAGGGTCGCATTCCTTGCCTGTTCAAATGTCTAGACACCACTCCTCCTTGGGATGCAGCCTGGGATCCATCCTTCTGACATAGCCAAGCCAGCTTGTTGAAGGACTTCTGTGTTTGGCACTTTGTCCTGCCAACAAATGTGCAGGATGCACCGAAGGCGTCCCAATTGGAAACTGTTGAGTCTCCTCTCCAGCCTTGCAAAGACAGTCCAAGCCTCGCGTAGGCCTGGTAGACACGCAGCTTGTTGTTCTCCATGAGACTCAGGTTGTTCCAGGGTCTTTGGTTTCGCCATAACTGTTGCGGCATTGGCAATCCAGCTGCTCACAGTTCTAGACGGTGGACCCAAGGTAAGTTAAGTTGTCAGCAGCTTCCAGTGTGTTCCCGTTGATAGTGATGGTTAGGGTGGAGGGGGTCTGTGCTCTGCGCCATGCTTTGCGTCTCCTAAGACTGATGGTCTGTCCGAATTCCTTGCACATGTGGGAGACGCGACTGACAAGCTGTTGGAGGCCGTCTTCCATGTGGAACGACAAAGCTGCATCCTCCCTAAACAGCAGCTCACATATGGTCACCTTGGTCTTGGCACGGAGGCGGGAGATGTTTAGTAGCTTACCATCAGCACTGGTGTGGATATAGAGTCCCTTGCTGCAGTCCTTGAAGGCATACTGGAGGAGCAGCGAAAAGAAGATTCCCAAGGGAGTCAGAGTTGGTGCTGTTGAAGCAGACTCTGCTGTGCATGCCCTCATGAAACTACGTGTTCACAGCAAGCATTTGTGGCGGGCAGCCGATATTCAGGAGAAGCCTGAAGAGTCCGCTCCTGCTGACCAGGTCAAACACCTTCGTCAGGTTGATAAAGGTGAGGTGGAGGAGCATCTGCTGTTCTTGGCCTTGTCCTCCAGTAATAACATTACTTGTAAAAAAATGTTGTTTATTTACCGCAATGGAGGTGATGAGTATCAAATTAAGGGAGCCGTTCCACACTGTGTATGTACTAGGGATGCAATGATTATAGATTTACACTGTGCAATTATAGTCTGGCAGCACGGTGGAACAGGGGTTAGTGCATGTGCCTCACAATACGAAGGTCCTGAGTAGTCCTGAGTTCAATCCCGGGCTCGGGATCTTTCTGTGTGGAGTTTGCATGTTCTCCCCGTGACTGCGTTAGTTTCCTCCGGGTACCCCGACTTTCTCCCACCGCCAAAGACATGCACCTGGGGATAGGTTGATTGGCAACACTAAATTGACCCTAGTGTGTGAATGTGAGTGTGAATGTTGTCTGTCTATCTGTGTTGGCCCTGCGATGAGGTGGCGACTTGTCCAGGGTGTACCCCGCCTTCCGCCGGAATGCAGCTGAGATAGGCTCCAGCACTCCCCGCGACCCCAAAAGGGACAAGCGGTAGAAAATGGATGGATGGATGGAATTATAGTCCGAGTAATAAATCCTGGTTTCATGATTATCACAATTACTATGCATTGATAGAGATGGTAATCGAAAACTGTTTTTTGTTCAGTACAAATTCCCACTGTATCAATTCCTTGGAATCGCTTGCTATTTTTTCCAACCGGTTTCCTTATAGTTTCTTCCTGGTGGGGATGATGTCATTACGCAACGTGCGTCGCGCAACAGACGCTCTAATGTTGACTACATTTTACAAGAAAAAATTGCAACAGCACTACTTGTAATAATTATAAGGCTGCTAGTTCATCAAGAGGAGGACATGCAAGCAATATGCTGAAACATTTGAACACATAGCGTGCAATAATTATAAATGAAAGTTGCGTTTTTAACCTTCCATCTAACCCCAGCAGCGGTAACGCTAGCACGCCATCTGCATACAACAAGTACTAACACCTCCTATCATGTTAGCCTTCTCATTTAGATGAACATGAGAAACAGATTCTGAATGACTCCGAGGTGGGCAGCCCCAGTTCACGTCTGCCGCTGGACGAATGCTTGACTAAGTTTGTGCTCAAAAGTTTGCATTTTAGGTAGGTGACTGTTTAATTGTAGTGAGAGAAAAGTTGCAAGTTTTCCTGCAACCAGATTTTTTCTCAGTCATTATTTTATACAGGTCTCCTACATACAAGAGGGTTCCCTGCTGGCCTCACTATGGACTGGACTCGTTGTGGTTCATGCAGCTCTTTGAGGCATTTGTGATTAAGGGCTATACAAATAAACTTTGATTGACTGATGGTGTAAAGTTCCATTCATGTCAGTAATTAACTTCAAATGTGAAACTAATCTGTGATTTTAACTCATTTTTAACTCTTTACATACAAAGTGAGATGTGTCAAGCCTTAATTTTGATCATCATGGCTTACAGTTTTTGAAACATTCCATTTTCTAAGATTTTCAATTGAAAGTTTTCATAAACAGTAAGTCATAATCATCAAATTATAACCAATAAAGGCTTGACATATCTAATTTTGCACGTAATAAGTTAATATCACATGTTACTAACTGTTACATTCTTGTTTAATTGGCACATGATTAAATTCTACAGAATAATATTACTTTCTTATACTTATTTACAAAAAACATACTGTATGTGCCTCTTGAAACCTGACTGTAGGCTTTGTAAGGTCATGTTACCTCTAAACTAAATCGATGCTAATCGACCCTTTTTTAAAAATGTTTCCTAAAGATAAGAACCGATTAAAGAACTGTGAAGGAACCGAATCGTTAAGCACATTCAAAAGTGGAATCGGAACCAGAAAAATCTTATCAATTCCCATCCCTATGCATTGATTAACAAAAAAATTTCAAAAAATCACAAAGACATTTCTTATAGGCTTTCATGGGTTATTTATTACTGTCGAAAATAACAGTAATCAAACAATAACATTATAATAGCATTACAAAATTAATTAAATAATAGTTGTATTATTAACAACATTCGCCACGCCGTCATAAGGGACGGCGTGGCGAAGTTGGTAGAGTGGCTGTGCCAGCAATCGGAGTGTTGCTGGTTACTGGGGTTCAATTCCCACCTTCTACCTTCCTAGTCACGTCCGTTGTGTCCTTGGGCAAGACACTTCACCCTTTGCCTCTGATGGCTGCTGGTAGCGCCTTGCATGGCAGCTCCCGCCATCAGTGTGTGAATGTGTGTGTGAATGGGTAAATGTGGAAATACTGTCAAAGCGCTTTGAGTACCTTGAAGGTAGAAAAGCGCTATACAAGTACAACCCATTTATCATTTATCATTTATGATAATTATTAATAAGACTAAGGTTGACATTGTTGACCCTCCTGAGAATTTTTTTTTACTCATAATAAACTCAAGTTTTATTGTCATTCATGCCTATTTGTCTCATTCAACACGCGTGGTGGTCAAGCCAGTGTCTGTTCTTAATAGGTACTAGACGCCATTTAGCCTTTCTCGAAGAAAAATAGCCTATGCTTGCGTTGTTTTCGGCTGTATGAACCGTTTAAATTCCCGAAAAGGATAAACGTTTCTTCAGAGTTTCTCGAGAGGTAATCAAGAATGGCGGAAGAGTGCAAGATTTTATGAAACAAAGACAACAAAAGTAGCACACACTCCAGCACAAGGGAGCAGAGCCACAGAATGCATGAGTTTGCAGTGACCACTCAGTCAAAAAGTTTGTTTGATATACTTTTAACGTTTAGTGTTTCCCATTTAAGTATTATCTTGATATTATTTGTTTTTCTTAAAATATATTTTTATTTTTTGTACGAGTGTTCCGTAAAGCACTAACTCATCAGGTTTAAATAAAATGAATTAAATGTGAGCAAAACCTAAAAGAGTTAAGCTTTTACCCAATGCCAAAATCATAAATTAAGCTTTTAGCACATACACAAAGTTGACATCTATAGTTATACAGTATTTTGATAAAAACACTCATACTCATAAACGGCGTGTGCAACAGCAAGGGCAGGCAACAAACAAACATACAAAATTAAATCATGAAATGCAACCTTACCCGAGCAAAGACGATGCATATTTATCTTGGAGAGTCTTGATACCAATTTCCTTAACCCAGCCACCCACAAAGAAGCTGTAGACCACCATGCTTTTCCAAGTTTTCATCTGTTTTGTTGTGTACAATGATATCTGGAGCACACGATAGTTGGATATGTTTGGGAACTGCGCCGACGAATAATCCTTTTCCACTAGACAAATCTTTTTTTGGGATAAAGTATAGGGATCTATGCCATTGCATAGTTTGTTTGCAGGAATGTATAGGCCCCTTGTGTACTCAGATAGTGTGCACGCTGCTTGCTGTACAGGCAAAATTAGCCTGGTTAACCACCACTGCTTTTCACTTGCGGGAAGAAATCACTTGTCGAAATACAATTATGAAGACAGAAAATGTGCGGTTGGTTTTCACACTCGTACCGTGAAGTGTTTAGGAAGAGAGTCTGTTTTAAAATAAAATGTATTTCTTGTGTTACTGTCGGTCTTTTTTTCTTCTTACTGAGCTCACACTAGTCAGCAGTCATCTCACAAGACCCCTCGATTTCCGATATGTCAATCAAGTGACGAATGTGACGTCATAGTAAATATTGATGATACAATAGGTAATTTTTTGGTCTATTTTTGAAGTACCCGAAATGTCCCTAAACAGTTGACTTTAGCTGTTTTGGGGTGGAAACAGTTCACTGCTTTGTCCTGCTGCCATTTTTAAGATAATATGGCCTACTAGCGTGTCTCACTAGTTTCAGGTTTTTTCCATTTGTATCCCACAATGCATTGCCATCGTTCACGATAAGGCTACATGTAATATTTCCGAACTAATCGGTAGAAAATAACATTGCACCAGCTGTGATACGATGGAGAAATACTGGGAGTCATTAGATAAGAAGTCCCTTTGTCGTTTATAAAGAGCAAACAGCCGTAATTGGATGCAAGGATTCATACAAGAACGACTAGTCTGGGTGGAGCAGAAACCATGTGCGACATCTTCCCTAATGTCTCATTCCTGGACTTTGTGAATTACTTAATTTAAAAAATTATAAAAGTCTAAAAAGCTATGACCACTTGGTTTGTGAATGAGTTTGTAACCTTTATGTTTATCTGTATAAACCCAGTGGACATTGTCATCATTTAATTGTCATCAAGCCAGCTGACAGTAATGGACTCTCAGAAATTTGACACCCTGAATAATCACGCATAAATAATATAATGTCAGCTCAGCACACTGTGACTGTAAGGCAGAATTGTGAGAACGATCTTCTCATGTCGCTTCAGTTTTTTTATATGTGGAGGCTACAGTCGGATGGGAGGCGTAAGTACTATTTTTTTTTTATCAATTTCAAGTTCTTCTACCAAGCACACCAAGTTAATGCAAAGTGAGGCTGTTATTTATTTTATATTTATTTTTACTTGCAAAATGTTCCTAATGACCTGTAGGGATGATGCTCGAAACCGGTTTTCCCGGTTGTTCGATAAGAAAAGAACCGAGTCCTCGGACTTGAATCCCTTTTTAAAAACCGGTACCCCTTATCGAGACCACTATAGTAAAGAAAAAGAGTTGGTTCTTTATTCGAATCCCTGGGAACGAATCCCGTCCCGACAAGAAATGCCCCCGTAGGACATCACAAGAAATGACGTCACGTAGCTCAGTCATTTGTCACGGTGGGATGCAGCGTGCTGCGGTTCGTTCTCCCGGGACGCAAAACTGACGGCTTCGGAGGAAAGCGTGCAGGTAGGAGATGATTTATTTCTCATAAATCATACACATTACAACAGACAGGAATGAAACAAAAGGAAAGCGTGCCGTTCGCACGAGAAGCTAAAGCAAAAACTTCCTTAGCACAGGAATACTAGAAGCTAAGGTAACTTTAGCACAGGAATCATGCACTCGAAAACCAGAATGCCAACGTAAATGTTGCAAATGCAAACAATGAAGCCACGACGAGTGACTGGAAAAGGAAGGCTTAAATAGAGTCTCTGATGAGCAACAAGTGCGCGTACAAGGCAGGTGAAAATCATAAGTAACCATGGTGACTAAAACAAACCCCCGAAGTGCACAAAACAACTAAGGAAGTCCAAAACTAACAGAACATAACTAAACAAAACATGATCCGACAAATATATACATCATTCACTGACCTTTTTATAATAAAATATCTGTGAATTAGTATATACAACAGTTTTGTAATATGTAATTAATTAATTCAGTCATTATTAATACACTGAGATGAAGAATATCTTATTTTCAATAAGGTTGAAAGTATTTCTCATAATTCTTCTTCTTTGTACTTTGTAAGCACTATTCATTTGAACAACCTCTTAAAGTGGATCATATCAGTACAATGTTTAACTTATTTACTTAATCCATTCCATCATTTAATTCCACATCATTTTAGCTGTTTGCAATTTTACCAAATCATCGAACTTTAATATTTTTGACTCAATAAATAAAGTGTTTGTATGTTCTCTATAGCCAACATTATGTATCAATCTAATTGATCTTTTTTGTAACATGGTTAACGAATGTAGCGCACATTTGTAGTTATTTCCCCACATTTTTGCACAATAACTCAGATATGGTAATACTATAGTAGCGAGCAGTAGAGAATGTGAAGTGGTTTGTTAAACCAAATATTGTGTGTTTTTTTCCATATACAACAACCTATCTGGACTGGATAAGAGAATCGATAAGGAATGGGTTCGATAAGAGGATTCGATAATAGGCTCGAACTCGATAATTTCTTATCAAACATCATCCCTAATGACCTGTAATGAAAGTTGTCCATAGCACGTCACATCTCGGTTGATTGTAGCAATCTATGCTCGCCTTCCCCATTAACTCGTCTTTTCAACTGCTTTCGTTTGTCCAGAAATACGCTTCAGAATGCGATAAAACCTAGTAATATCTCTGCCACCTCGATTGTGGAAGTTGACATTTGCACACGTCATCGGCGTTATTAGTATCACATGTTGAGTGATCAGGAACAATGGGCGTGATACAAACAAAGCATTCTACTATGGCCAACGGCAAAGCATTGTTGGAAATGAGAAAATCCAAACCCCTTCGTAGGTGTGTATAAACGCATGCACCGTTGATGTACTTTTGTTTTTATTCCGAGCAGGTTGTGCCAAAAATAACTTACCAGCACAATGTCGGTTTATAGCGAGTGAGGAGGACTTAAACACACCGTGGAGGCTTTGCGATTAAACAACTGTGACATTTTTAATCACAGTCAAAAGTAAAACCGGTTATTCGTGGCATCCCTGTATGGACATTCACAATTAGCTGCTAGTTACCTGTCAGCCAGCTGACCAAAATTGAGTAAACTATGACCAGAAGCGGATAGTCTTTCATGATCGGTATTGAAAGGTACTTTTTCACGTCTAATACTGATTGGTGGCCGATTGATTGGAGCATCTCTAGTGTGGATGGAGATTTTTTTTAACAACTTAGTAGAGAAAATTTGCATTTTTGAAACTGTTTTCACAGGGGCATGGCCTGATCCAAATTAAATGTTCTCAAAGGTAACACTTGCCTTACTACTGTAATATGGATCACACCAAGTTCTTTGTTTAACTGGAAAAAGGAACAACCTGAGATTCTAAAGCAGGGGTCACCAACCTTTTTGAAACCAAGGGCTACTTCTTGGGTACTGATTAATGCGAAGGGCTACCAGTTAGATACACACTTAAATAAATTGCCAGAAGTAGCCAATTTGCTCAATTTACCTTTAACTCTGTTATTATTAATAATTAATTATATTTAACTTTGTGGAAACACTGATCATCTTAATGATTTCTCACAATAAATATATATAGAAACAGATAAATATCAATATGCAACACTTTATTTTTATATTTTCTCTAAGTGCACATTTTTCAAATTGAACATTTTCAAATGATTACTTCTAAGACATTCTTGTGAAATCACAATATCCCATTTTAACTAGCTAGCCACTAATATTTTTTAACAAATCATGAATTACTTTGCACCATGTTTGTACAAATAATAACTCATGTAAAATACAAAAGTAAACTGTCAAATTTTTAAATCATGTCACACTTTGAACTGGACACCAAATCTGTTATCTGTTTCTTTGTCAGTTAGTGGGAAGCCTGGCATTGCATGCTGTTAACTAGTGTGTTGTACTCTGATGTGTAACTTGACACTGCAACTCTGAGTGAGTCTTGCAGATGTGCATCAGTGAGGCGTGTTCTGTGTTTGTTCTTGATGAAGTTCATGTCAGAAAAGGCTGATTCACAAAGATAAGATTTTTCCTCATTGTTTGCGGAACCTTCTTAATCTTTTGGACATATTTTCACAGCAATCTGGCCTTAAGCTTAATTATGATAAATGTAAAATGTTAAGGATCGGAAATCTAAAGGGAACGTCCTTTCGAATGGAATGCAAAGTGCCTGTTTTGTGGACAGATGGACCAGTTAACATACTTGGTGTTGTTGTCCCAGAAAATCTGGAAGATCTAGGCTCAGTAAATTATGATAATCGACTAAGAAAGCTGGACAAAATTATGCAATTATGGAAAGGGAAATCCCTAACCTTGTATGGTAAAATGTCTATTGCCAACTCGTTAATTATTCCTCAATTTATTTATTTGTTTTTGTCATTACCAGCTCCATCACAAAACTTTTTTAAGATTTATGAGCGGAGGGTCTTCGATTTTGTCTGGAACGGCAAACCAGAAAAGATTAAAAGAAAGGTTTTGTACGAAGAGTATGAATATGGGGGCCTGAAACTTCTCAACCTTGAAGCTATGTGTCTGTCTTTAAAAGCATCAATTGTTCCAAAGATGTATTTAAACATTGAGTGGTACACAAATGTCCTGTTGGACAAAAAACATGTACTGTATCAAAATAAATTGTATCCTTTTTTACAAGTGATCCCCTCCCAGAGAGTCTGCTGGGAAACATGGCAGGGTTCATAAAGGAAACAATCCACTCATAGTGGTGTTTTGAATTTTATGTGCCAGAAAAAAGAGACGATATTTTGCAGCAGTTAATATGGATGAACTCTAATATTGTAATAGATGGAAAGCCTTTCTTTTGGAAAAATGTGTTTGAAAGAGGAATCATTTTTGTCAATGATATTATCAATGAGAATGGTAAAATTATGAAGTATGATGAATTTAGAGCTATGTATGGTGATGCTTGCTCAAGCTTTTCATTTTATCAACTAACTGGAGTAATTGGGAAAAGATGGAAACAAATAATTAATTATGGAACTACTAAATTATTAGTTTGTAAACCTCTAATAAGAAATTCTATTTGGCAAAAAGGAACTAAAATAAATAGAAAAATATATAATTTTTATTTAATAAAGAAATATTTGCCTCATACAACACAAATGGAAAATGGGAGGACTTTTTTGACTGCCCGTTGCCATGGGATGCCATATTCAAACTAATCTATAAAACCACTATCGATGTGCAAAATCGTTATTTTCAAATTAAAATTATTTATAACTTCTTACCCACAGGGAAAATGTTAAAATTATGGAATATGACAGAGTCAGATGATTGCCGATTTTGTTGTCAGGAGCCTGAATCCACCCTGCATTTGTTTTGGTATTGTCATATTGTGTCTTTGTTTTGGGTGGAAGTTGAAAAAATGTGTTTAAGGATTGGTTTGTTTATGAAGCTTAATGTGGTTTCTGTTATTTTAGGAGAGTTCATTGACAATCATGATTTAGTCAATTTAATTATAGTACTTTGTAAAATGTTTATTTTTAAGGCCAAAAACAGATATTCACTTAGTATTACTTTCTCTAAAACATTTATTCAGTATTTTCTAACTTTAGAAAGTTACATGGTTGAAAACGATAATGATGCCAAAAAACATTTAAAAAAAGATGAGAAGTCCTCAAAGGCTTATTTTGAAAGTATAATTATGTTTATAGATTATATGATATCTGTTGTTGTGTTCCCTAATTTGAGTGACCTGGACATAATCTGGACTGTACATAAATGCTTATTTTGAAAATGTAATTTTGTTTATAAATTATATGCAATCTGTTGTGTTCCCTAATTTTTTTCTGTGTACATGAATGAAGGTGTGTGTTGCTGAGTCCGACTTGGACATTATCTGGACTGGGCCTGGTTTAAAAAACCCTTTAAACAAATCTAATTTCATTGACAACCTGGTCTGTTGAAGATAAGGCCCTTTTTTTAAAAATAAAATAAAATAAGATAAATAAATAAAAAACATTTTCTTGGATAAAAAAGAAAGTAAAACAATATAAAAATAATTACATAAAAAATAGTAATTAATGAAAATGTTAGTGGACCAGCAGCCTATACAATCATGTGTGCTTCAGGGACTGTGTCCCTTGCAGATGTGTTGTCTATGTTGTGGGAAGCAGAATATTGGTAGCAGAAAGAAATAACCCCTTTTGTGTGAGTGGGTGTGGATGAGTGTGCATGGGGGAAGTTGTTTGGGTTGATGCACTGATTGAAAGTTTATCTTGTGTTTTTTCTATGTAGATTTAAAAAAATTTTAAAAAATAAAAAAATTTTTTTTTTTTTTTTTTTTTTTTTTTAATTTTTTTTTTTTTTTTTTTTTTTTTTAGAACAGGCCCGCGGGCGACTCATCTGGTCCTTACGGGCGACCTGGTGCCCGCGGGCACCGCGTTGGTGACCCCTGTTCTAAAGGCTAAACATTGGTTAATTAAAATAATGGACAATCATGAACCCGATCATAACTTTACTTCTTGAAGAAGACATTATCCTCCTCCCAGAACCAGGTGTAGGTAAGATTCCGAGGGTAGGCTTCCGCCTGGCAGGTGAAGAAGGCGTCCTGTGAGATGTTGACAGTAATATTGTCTGGCGGTGACGCAATAAACGGAGGGCCTGGTGGGGAACACACAAAAGGCAGAGTCAAGAATATCACTAATTTCTTTCAATATTCTCACAAAAAATGACAAAAAAATAATGCAACAAATTAACCAGCTAACCCACAGAACATCATTAAACGGACACAAAGAAGACAGCACCAGTACCGGTACATTCAATGTAGGGGTGTAAAATCGATAAGTTCAGTACAGAGCTTTTGGTTCGGTATTTTCCCCACTGTTCACATTGCGTAAGGGACTTGTTTGAAAAAGCCTCTTTCCGTATTAATGTGTCCTGTTTGGGAATGAGGCTACAAACTCCTACTATTAATGCCGCACGTCAGCCAAAAAGGAATGTTTATTTCCTATAAATGAAAAAAAACATTTACACACATTTAGTCTAAACCGATAAGGGCACTGTTTATGGCATACAGTACCATTACAACCCTATGACATACAGTTCACATTCCTAGAGATGTTGCCAAGAACTTTTCTTGCGTCCCGAAGACGCGCCTCATTTTTCTAATGAAAAACAATACATTTGTGTTTAAAATCACAACGATTCATCGGGATTCAACCGTTAACGTTAAAAAACTCAATAATACAATTTGTTGGCGACAAGATTTTGTGACGTCACCGCTGGTGTTTATCTGGACAGACACAAAGAGGCACATGTCTGTGCGACCAGTGTCTGCGAAGCTTTTCTTGCAAGTACGTCTGTTATGTGAAAGTGAATGTCCCTAGTAGGCTCAGTGGTCCTATCTTGGTGGATGTGTAACGCACACAACACACACACACACACACACACACACACACACACACACACACACACACACACACACACACACACACACACACACACACACACACACACACACACACACACACACACACACACACACACACACACTCTCTCTCTCTCTCTGCATGACCATTTGTCAGTTATGACCTGTCATCCACAGTCTGAGCCTTTAAATGGCAGAGCATTTCCATCTGCCAGACCCTTATGCTGGACAAGCTGGTGTGTGCATGTGTGTGTGTGTGTGTGCCGATCCCCACAAGTTTTGTGTACCAACCTGCCCTATTTGGAACTAGCACTGAGCGCTGGAGATTTGCTGGCACTGTAGACTCTTAGTTGATCTGCAGCTCAGTGGCTTTCCAGGAGGGGCCCACATTAATCCATTACAGTGTAAACTATACACAACAGGTCAACTAACCATTAAAGCCTACTGTACCTCTGGCTTTGCATTACTTAGTAATACATTACATAATCAGCTAGTGACTACCCATAGGTGCTGCAAATACTGCATGTTATAATGACTGTTTCTAAGTGAGCAGATACCGTATGTACAAGGGCAAAGTGATACAATATGAAATGTTTTAATGAATATTTTTTGTATACTGGAGTCCCCTTAAATTTGTCCTGCTTATGTCAACAACCTATTTGTTAACCACCTCACCAAGTTCCATTAGTCAAATTTAACTTTTTTGTACAAAAAGTCCCTAAATTCCAGAAACATTTTGAAAATTGCATGATAATTGTGGAGGGGCGTGGCCCTGCGGGCCTGCGGCGAAGCGGGATGTGTCAGGACCGGCTTCGAGATCAGCGACAGGTGAGTAGATGTCCCACCTTGGCGCGTTTATCTAATCACCTGTCGCTTTGTTAAAGGCAGCAGCTGGGAAGGAGAGAGGGTGGTTGTTGATGGTGGCTGGAGTTGGAGCACGAGAGCGAACGAGGGCGAGAGCAGGATTTGCACAGACTGAAAGACAATTGCTGAAAAGCACTCGAGACTTTATTGAAAAATAAAAACTGTGTCTGAAAGCCCTGAAAATGAGCGGTGAAGTCTATGCTGGGTGGCCCGAAGAACCCAGAAGAAAGTGACTACCCCATGTCTGGCCACATGGGGTATGATAAGACACTTAATCGGGTCATGGTCCGATTCTATTGTCCGGGCCTCTGGGCAGACGTGCACCGTTGGTGCGCTGCCTGCCCGGACTGCCAGCTGGTGAACCCAGCGGCCACCCCAAAGGCGCCCTTGCGCCCATTACCGCTCATGGAGGTCCCTTTCGAGAGAATTGGGATGGACCTCATCGGACCATTTCACCCGAACACACGGAGATACCGCTTTGTGTTAGTCCTGGTGGATTACGCAACACGCTATCCCGAAGCAGTGCCCCTGCGCTCTATCTCTGCTAAGAGTCTTGCGCAAGCTCTGTTTCAGGTCATCTCCAGAGTCGGAATCCCGAAAGAGATTCTGACTGACCAGGGCACGTCCTTTATGTCACGCACGATAAAGGAACTATACGGGTTACTGGGAATTAAGGCCATCCGCACCAGCGTATACCATCCACAAACAGATGGGCTGGTGGAGAGATTGAATAAAACGCTGAAAACCCTGATCCGTAAGTTTATGCACAAGAACAAACCGAATTGGGATAAATGGCTGGATCCCCTAATGTTTGCGATGCGGGAGGTACCCCAGGCCTCCGTAGGTTTTGCGCCTTTTGAGTTATTGTATAGCCGGAGGCCTCGCGGAGTGCTGGACGTCATTAAAGAAAGCTGGGAGGAGGGTCCGAGCTCCAGCAAAAATGAAATTCAGTACGTCATGGACATGCGAGCAAAACTCCACACGGTGGGGCACTTGTCACACGAGAATTTGCTCCGCGCTCTGCCTCACCCCCTCATCTTCCCTGTGACAACCAGCTCATTTTAGCGCAGAGAGCGGATGTTGCTGAGTTGCAGCAGCGCTTCTCTGATGTGTTCTCCTCCATTTTGAGACCAGCCCGGGGGTTACGGTGCGGTCTCGGCCATATCGGTTTCCCGAACACAAACGCAAAGTAGTTCGGGAGGAATTAAAATCCATGCTGGAATTGGGGGTAATAGAAGAATCCCACAGTGCGTGGTGCAGCCCCATAGTTCTGGTAGGGAAGAAGGATGGGACTGTGCGGTTCTGTGTGGATTACCGCAAGGTGAACGAAGTATCACGTTTTGACGCGTACCCAATGCCTCGGTCGACGAGCTCCTGGATCGGCTGGGCAATGCTCGTTTTTTCACGACACTGGATTTAACCAAGGGCTACTGGCAGATTCCCTTGTCACCAGGGTCCAAGGAAAAAACGGCCTTTTCCACTCCGGAAGGTTTGTACCAATTTGTGACACTTCCGTTTGGCCTGTTCGGTGCACCCGCCACGTTCCAGCGCCTCATGGACCGGGTACTGCGACCCCACGCTGCATACTCGGCTGCCTACCTGGATGACGTCATCAGCCAGAGTAGCAGCTGGGAAGAACACATGCGGCGGGTGGGGGCAGTGCTCGAGTCCCTGAGACAGGCAGGGCTCACCGCCAATCTGGCGAAGTGTGCAGTTGGCCGGAGGGAAGTACAATATCTGGGGTACCACTTGGGAGGAGGGCAGGTGCGGCCGCAGGTAGAGAAAACAGCGGCAATTGCGGCCTGCCCAACCCCCAAGACGAAAAAAGAGGGGGGAGTAGGCGCGGCCGGACGGCGTCCCGGCCTGAGTCTGGCGGTGGAGGTATGTGGAGGGGCGTGGCCCTGCGGGCCTGCGGCAAAGCGGGATGTGTCAGGACCGGCTTCGAGATCAGCGACAAGTGAGTAGATGGCCCACCTGGGCGCATTTATCTAATCACCTGTCGCTCTGTTAAAGGCAGCAGCTGAGAAGGAGAGAGGGTGGTTGTTGATGGTGGCTGGAGTTGGAGCACGAGAGCGAACGAGGGCGAGAGCAGGATTCGCACAGACTGAAAGACAATTGCTGAAAAGCACTCGAGACCTTATTGAAAAATAAAAACTGTGTCTGAAAGCCTTGAAAAGGAGCGGTGATGTCTGTGCTTGGTGGCCCGAAGAACCCGGAAGAAAGCAACTTCCACAATAATATTATATATTGCAAAAATATCTTAAATTAATGTTTATCTAAAACACTTCATTGAGGTCTATGTAACACGTTTGTCAAAAATTGACACAATTTCAAGCCAATTTCTGTCTGTATTGAAAATCACTCATTTTGTGTCTTATTTACATGCCAAAAACCTCTACGCCTGGCCCCCTCCAGCTCACAGCGACTGCGTCTCCGCCCCTGCCGAACATATTTTAGTTTTAGCATATCGCTTCCGTATCGACAAATATAAGTTAGAAATATATCGAACTTTTTTCTCACAAATGGAAATAGTGGAGAATTTTAGCATCCTATGTATTATTTTTGCCATTAAGCTGTATGTGCCAGTCTAGTCTTTGTTGAGCCCTACAAAGTGTGTTTCTGGCTCCATAATCACTGCTCAGATTACTTTTTCAAGGTAACCATGACAACACTGGTGAGCACTTCTCCTTTCCCATAGATTAACAAAAGTGTGTACCATTAGAGAAGGTGAAAAAACAAACCCACCTTGAACTAGCAGCCGTGTTGTGTGAATGGCCTCTCCTTGTGGGCTAAAGGCTCGACATGTATAGGCACCACGATCCTCCCGCGTGATGGATAGCACCGTCAAACTTCCATCAAATACCTGTACATACAAATGGGATTGTTACTAGTCAATACGGTGACTAGATTGAACTATATGTAACTGTTTTTTTATTGTTGCTTGCTAGGTGTTTAATGGTAGTGTACTGGTACAACTACGCTAAATGGAAATGGTTGCTTAAGAAAGGACATATGGCGTACAAAGTGAGCTACATGTGAGTTAACATCTTGACTGACGAAACAAATGCTAGGTGTTTCTTTTAAGCACTGTGTTCACATAGAGCTTATTTGCATTATTTAGTTACATGATTTTTGGGGGGGGGGGGGCTAAAACACCTAAAAAGGTCATCATCACCAAAGTAAATCTGTTCTGCCCTGCTCTTTTAAAAGCTAACAGGCTGATTTGTTTGCCCAACAGTCTAAGTGCTACTGACACTGACAACAAGGATTGTTCAGTATGTCCTGCATTTTATTCAGAAACATGTGCCTTTCAAATAACTAAACACAATGAGTCCTTATCTAATCCCATTTATAATTTTCCAATAATTCTACAAAAATGTAGCAGGTCGACAAGTTTCCTTTTAGGATCCGGCTTTAAAGGCTGCTCCATTTGGAGATCCTTAGTCACATAATGGCAGAGTCTTGACTAACTCAATGCATGCTTTGGGCAGTAAGACTCATGGCTTGCGAGCTTGACAACCCTCAACCGTCATTAAAGGGGACCTATGATGATTAATGCCAAAGCGTCAAATCATAAGGTTTATGTTAAAGATCAATTGATCATCGGCACCTTTCGACATATATCGTATCGGCAACAGAAGTACATCAGCAGATACAACACACATATGAAACACGATTCATTCAAAAAACAGAACGATTCGATGCAATTCGATTTAGTGTATGTACAATTCATTAAAATTGGATACAGTGTATGAATTCACAATTCTATGGTTAACATTTGTTGATGGACACATTCTTTTTACACCACAAAAGACCAAAAGCATTCCTTCCTGTGCATACTCATGTTAGAAAATAAATAGTTAGGACCTTGGCACCAAGCGCTCAGACTAGATCTGTACAAGTTAAGTCTATGAGCATGAACAGATGAAAACTACTCGGATAAGAGGCCAAACATTTTCTAAGACAACTGATTATTCATTCAATGACATTCTCAGCCATGAGAATAACCTGATAAATGAGAACGCTCACGTACACATTCATCTTCAAATTTTAAAAAAAATTCTATAAATGTGACATGCGTCCAGTAATTTACATTTTTTAAAACAGATGTTTTATAACATAAAAAGGCAAACACATGTCACATGTCAAATAAATTTATTTTCCACGAATAAAGTCAGTGTTGCCACAGACGCCTACGAGTTCTAGCCAATGGCTTGACTAGGGGGCGGGACTTTTGGAACAAGGATGAAAAGTGATGTGTGTTGTGGTGTTGAAAGGTCGTTTGAATGGTGACGGATTAGAGAGCCGAGACGGCGATAAAGCCCATTGTACGAGAATGTTGCATTTGTGAAATAAAGAAAGACAAAAAAAAATCTGTCTGAGCCGTGATTACTGGGCCGGCGTGGCTCGGTTGGTAGAGCGGCCGTTCCAGCAACTTGAAGGTTCCAGGTTCAATCCCCGCTTTCGCCATCCTTGTGGCTGACGTTGTGTCCTTGGGCAAGATACTTTACCCACTTGTTCCCAGTGCCACCCTCACAGGTTTAAATGTAACTTAGATAACGGGTTTCACTATGTAAAGCGCTTTGAGTGACTAGAGAAAAGCGCTATATAAATATAATTCAATTACTTGGGATTTCATGTTACAATATTGATGGCCGCACTGTACGGAGATGGTTCGCAGTGTTGACAATACGTACCTTGCAGGTAATTATTTGGCAGGCAGCTGTGACTCTCGCGTTGTTTTAAAGATAAACTGTCTGATTGCTAGTCTCACCTGGTCCATGTGTCTACGTCTATTTTCGTCTCCAGTTACGTAAGTTACACGTGACTCTTTTCACGGACAACCCTGGCTCTCATGTTATTTTGAAGACACTAACTGTCAACTGATTTTTAGTTTTGCGCAATAACCTATTTGTGTCTGTACAGTCGATTAACCTAAGGCTTCACAGCTAAATCTTATTGATTGAGGGGGCTGTAACCGGTGTAGTGACATACATGTTGCTACTGTTCTGTATGTATTGATCTTTATAATGTTTATAACGTTATAACTGTTTCCGGAGAGTAGTAGTGGTTATGTTTGTCTTCAAGATATATATTTAATAGTCTTCAGTTTCAAAGAAAAATTAAGATTTTTTGGGGGGAGGGTGCGGTGGGGTTTTATTTGCCATTTGGGAACACCCCTATATATACACATGCAGGAAGCAAATTATAAATGTGATTGTGGAGACAAATTTACGGCAAAGTATGTCCAATACATATTATTTAGACCAGTGGTCCCCAACCTTTTTGTACTTGCGGACCGGTCAATGCTTAAAAATTTGTCCCACGGACCGGGGGTGGGGGAGGGGTAGTAAAAAATTTTTTTTTTTTTTTTTTTTTTTTTTGTCATAAAGAAATACAATCATGTGTGCTTATGAACTGTATCCCTGCAGAATGTATTGATTTATAGTGATATATAATGTATATGTTGTGTTTTTTATGTTGATTTAATAATTTTTTTTTTTTTTTTTTTAATTTCTTGTGCGGCCGCGGCCCGGTACCAATCGGTCCACGGACCGGTACCGGGCCGCGGCCTGGTGGTTGGGGACCACTGATTTAGACCATGAGGTAGTGTTTTAAATGTAGATCTAAATCATCATAGGTCATTTAAACTTAGCCTTCCCATAAACAGAGCAAAATAAGCGGTGGGCCACCAAGTAGAGTTGGGTAACAAGGCTACAAACTGGATTTATTATTAATAGGGAAGTTTCATTTACTACAAATAATGTAATCATTCACGGTTTTCAAACTGTTACGATTGCATATGTTTGCATTGTTGTATTTCCATAAAAAGAAACCGTGTAAACCTTCTAGTCTTCTAGGCCTTCTGAGACAAACCAAAGAGTCCAGTTGCGATCGATTGAATGACCTGAGATGACAATGACCTGGATGAATGTGAACATTCATAGACGTGTAAACCAGGGGCTCCCAAAGTGTGTGTGAGTCATTTGTCACCTATAGCTTGTTTGTTATTGGCTCTTGACCTATGTATAAAAAATTAGATCAATATAAAAGTGACTGGCAACACCAGACTGGAAGAGAGTCCAGCCCCTCTCGAAAAGACTGGTTCCAGAGCCCTTGCTGTGCCTCGAGGTTAGACCAATTAGATCCAGCTGGAACTTCTCTACCTCGCGCACCAGCTCAGGCTCCTTACCCTCGAGCGAGGTGACGTTCCGAGTCCCAAGAGCTAGCTTCTGTAGTCGAGGATCGGACCGCCAAGATCCCTGCCTTCGGTTTCCGCCCAGCTCACGAAGCACCCGACTTCTATGGCCCCTCTCTGCCTTCAGGTTGAGGGACGGGTCCTGACGGTTGTTTGTGCTTGACCACCAAACAGCAGTTCAGAGTACCCACCCATTTTGGAGTCTCTAGAGGGAATACTGGAGAGTGCTCCCGTAGGTGATTCCCTTGTTCTACTTGGGGACTTCAACGCTCACGTTGGCAACGACAGTGAGACATGGAGAGGCGTGATTGGGAGAAACTGTCACCCTGATCTGAACCAGAGTGGTGTTTTGTTATTGGACTTTTACGCTAGTCACAGATTGTCCATAACGGACACCATGTTCAAACATAAGGGTGTCCATATGTGCATTTGGCACCAGGACACCATAGGCCGCAGTGCAATGATCAACTTTGTGGTTGGATTTGCGGACTTGTGTTTTGGACACTCGGGTGAAGAGAAGGGCGGAGATTTCAACCGATCACCACCTGGTGGTGAGTCGGCTCCGATGGGGGGAGAGGATGCCGGACATACCTGACAGGCCCAAAGTGATGGTCTACTCGGAACGTATGGCAGAGTCTCTCGTCAGAGAGAGTTTCAATTCCCACCTCCTGAAGTACTTTAAACATGTTACGAGGGAAGCGCTGGATATTGAGTCCAAGTGGACCATGTTCCGTGCCTCTATTGTTGAGGTAGCCGATTGGAACTGTGGCCGCAACTTGGTCGGTGACTGCCGTGGCGGTAATCCCAGAACCCGCTGGTGGACACCAGCGGACAGATATCGACAGGCTAAGCAGTGTGCAGCTTTGGTTGTTGCAGAGGCAAAAACTCGGACATGAGGAGTTCGGAAAAGCCATGGAAAACAACTTCCCGGACGGCTTCGAAGCAATTCTGAACCACCATCCGCCACCTCAAGAGGGGGAAGCAGTGCACACTGTGTATAGTGGGGACAGGGTACTGCTGACGTCGACTTTGGATGTTGTGGATCGGTGGAAGAAATACTTCCAAGACCTCCTCAATGCCACCTACACGTCTTCCATTGAGAAAGCAGTGGTGGGCTCCCCTATTTCTGGGGCTGAGGTTGCCAAAGTACAAACCCTGTTTCCATATGAGTTGAGAAATTGTGTTAGATGTAAATATAAACGGAATACAATGATTTGCAAATCATTTTCAACCCATATTCAGTTGAATATGCTACAAAGACAACATATTTGATGTTCAAACTGATAAACTTTTTTTTTTTTGCAAATAATCATTAACTTTAGAATTTGATGCCAGCAACACGTGACAAAGAAGTTGGGAAAGGTGGCAATAAATACTGATAAAGTTGAGGAATGCTCATCAAACACATATTTGGAACATCCCACAGGTGAACAGGCAAATTGGGAACAGGTGGGTGCCATGATTGGGTATAAAAATAGATTCCATGAAATGTTTAGTCATTCACAAACAAGGATGCGGCGAGGGTCACCACTTTGTCAACAAATGCGTGAGCAAATTGTTGAACCTTTCTCAACCAGCTATTGCAAGGAATTTAGGGATTTCACCATCTACGGTCCGTAATATCATCAAAGGGTTCAGAGAATCTGGAGAAATCACTGCACGTAAGCAGCTGAGCCCGTGACCTTCGATCCCTCAGGCTGTACTGCATCAACAAGCGACATCAGTGTGTAAAGGATATCACCACATGGGCTCAGGAACACTTCAGAAAACCACTGTCAGTAACTACAGTTGGTCGCTACATCTGTAAGTGCAAGTTAAAACTCTCCCATGCAAAGCGAAAACCGTTTATCAACAACACCCAGAAACGCTGTCGGCTTCGCTGGGCCTGAGCTCATCTAAGATGGACTGATACAAAGTGGAAAAGTGTTCTGTGGTCTGACGAGTCCACATTTCAAATTGTTTTTGGAAACTGTGGACGTCGTGTCCTCCGGACCTAAGAGGAAAAGAACCATCCGGATTGTTATAGGCGCAACGTTGAAAAGCCAGAATCTGTGATGGTATGGGGGTGTATTAGTGCCCAAGGCATGGGTAACTTACACATCTGTGAAGGCGCCATTAATGCTGAAATGTACATACAGGTTTTGGAGCAACATATGTTGCCATCCAAGCAACGTTACCATGGACGCCCCTTCTTATTTCAGCAAGACAATGCCAAGCCACGTGTTACATCAATGTGGCTTCATAGTAAAATAGTGCGGGTACTAGACTGGCCTGCCTGTAGTCCAGACCTGTCTCCCATTGAAAATGTGTGGCGCATTATGAAGCCTAAAATACCACAACAGAGACCCCCGGACTGTTGAACAACTTAAGCTGTACATCAAGCAAGAATGGGAAAAAATTCCACCTGAGAAGCTTCAAAAATGTGTCTCCTCATTTCCCAAACGTTTACTGAGTGTCGTTAAAAGGGAAGGCCATGTAACACAGTGGTGAACATGCCCTTTCCCAACTACTTTGGCATGTGATGCAGCCATGAAATTCTGAGTTAATTATTATTTGCAAAAAAAATAAAGTTTATGAGTTTGAACATCAAATATCTTGTCTTTGTAGTGCATTCAATTGAATATGGGTTGAAAAGGATTTGCAAATCATTGTATTCCGTTTATATTTACGTCTAACACAATTTCCCAACTCATATGGAAACGGGGTTTGTACTTTGGCAACCTCGGCCCCAGAAATAGGGGAGCCCACCACTGCTTTCTCAATGGAAGACGTGTAGGTGGCATTGAGGAGGTCTTGGAAGTATTTCTTCCACCGATCCACAACATCCAAAGTCGACGTCAGCAGTACCCTGTCCCCACTATACACAGTGTGCACTGACATCGGGTACAGTGCCTCTGGATTGGCAGACTGGGGTAGTGGTTAATCTATTTAAAAAGGGTGTGTTCCAACTATCGTGGGATCACACTCCTCAGTCTCCCCGGTATGGTCTATTGAGGTGTAATGGAGAGGAAGCTATGCTGGCTAGTCGAACCTCGGATTCAGGATGAGCAGTGTGGTTTTCGTCCTGGTTGTGGAACTGTGGCAGGATCCTTGAGGGAGCATGAGAGTTTGCCCAACCAGTCTGCATGTGTTTTGTGGACTTGGAGAAGGCATTCCCTCGGGAAGTCCTGTGGAGAGTGTGCAGAGAAATGGGGTATCAAACCGCCTGATTGTGGCAGTCTGCTCCCTGTATGATCACTGACCAAGGTGAACATGCCAGAGGTTGTTCACCTTGGTCAGCATTGCGGGCAGTAAGTCGGACCTGTTTCCAGTGAGTGTTGGATTTTGCCAGGGCTACCATTTGTCAACAATTTTGTTTACAACTTTTGTGGAAATAATTTCTAAGCGCAATCAGGACGGTGAGGGGATCCGGTTTAGTGGCTGCAAGATTAGGTCTCTGCTTTTTGCAGATGATGTGGTCCTGCTGGCTTCATCTGGCCAGGATCTTTAATTTTAACTGGATCGGTTTGCAGCGTGTGAAGCGACTGGGATGAAACTCAGCGTTTTCAAGTCCGAGTCCATGGTTCTCGCCTGGAAGAGGGTCGTGTGCCATCTCCAGGTTGGGGAGGAGATCCTGCCCCAAGTGGAGGAGTTCAAGTACCTAGGGGTCTTGTTCACAAGCGAGGGAAAGGTGGCTCGTGGGATCGACAGGCGAATCAGGGCGGCGTCTGCAGTGACCCTGTATCGATCCGTCGTGGTGAAGAAAGAGCTGAGCCGGAAGACAAAGCTCTCAATTTACCGTTCGATGTACCTATGGTCATGAGCTGTGGGTTATCACCGAAAGGACAAGATCACAAGTACAAGCAGCCGGAATGAGTTTCCTCCGTCGGAGGGTGGGCTCTCCCTTAGAGATAGAGTAAAAAGCTCTGTCATACGTGAGGAGCTCAAAGTAAAGCCGTTGCTCCTCCACATCGAGAGGAGCCAGATGAGGTAGTTTGGGTATCTGATCAGAATGCGCCCCTAATGCCTCGCTAGGGAAGTGTTAAGGGCACGTCCGACCAGTAGGAGACTGCGGGGAAGACCCAGGACACGGTGGAGGGACTATGTCTAACAGCTGGCCTGGGAACGCTTCGAGATGAGAAGAGCTGGACGAAGTAGCTGGGGTGAGGAAAGTCTGGGCTTCTCTGCTTAAGTTGATGCCCCCGCGACACGACTACCGATAAGCGGAAGAAGATGGATGGATGGATAAAAGTGACTGTTTGTAACGCTTACACGGCTGTAGGAATGTAATGATAAATGGTATTAATTATAACCGCGGTAAAACTCCTGACCATTTTTAATTAAAATGATCAAAAAACCATGATTGATAACTCCATTTTGATAAACTCACAGATTGACTGGCGCCATGCTAACATGAAAACAAGTGTCATTAAAGTATTTGCCCAAAAAGAAACCACATACCCCAATCTAAATTTACGGTATTGCTGTCTGCGCAAATAAGCTATTCAATTGTGCACATTGGACCGACAAGCTGTGCTCTTTTAGAACAGATGGATTGTTTTATACGAGGCGGAGGTGTTGTTACAGTGCATTAAAGGACCACTAAACTGAGTTGGATGCCACAACACCCGCCATAAATAAGAAATAATTGACTTTATTTGTTAAACACTTTTCATTTAAATGCATCCTAAAGTGCTACAACACAAACCAATAAAACAAAAGATTAGTGTTATGTTCTCGCACTGTTGTGGAAGTTGTGACCCTAAGATGTGGCGACAGAAGATGACGTGCAGGTAATAAAAGTATGTATTGTTTAAAAATACAAAAATAGAGTGCAGCATTGAAGTGCACAGTAAGCACAGGGAAGCTGTGCATATAAAGACTGGACAATACTGGACAATTAAATCATATCAATGTAAAACAAACATAAAAAAATGTTCCAGCAGCAAGAGGTAGCTGAAGCTAGCATATAAACCATTTTGATTAGCAATCAGGGACAGGTGAGTCCATTGATCGTCAATCAAGAATAGGTGAGGGAAAATAACAGAGGGAGGGAAATAAAGTCACTGCAAGGCAACACACAACCAACACACTACCAACCGAGCTATACACCATTGGGCGGTATAGCTCGGTTGGTAGAGTGGCCGTGCCAGCAACTTGAGGGTTGCAGGTTCAATCCCCGCTTCCGCCATCCTAGCCACTGCCGTTGTGTCCTTGGGCAAGACACTTTACCCACCTGCTCCCAGTGCCACCCACACTGCTTTAAATGTAAGTTAGATATTGGGTTTCACTATGTAAAGCGCTTTGAGTCACTTGAGAAAAAGCGCTATATAAATATAATTCACTTCACACACAGAACAGGAAGTGGGGAAAAAATAAGTAACTAAATTGGAACAAAATGACTCAACACAGGAAAAACACAAAAAAAACAAAAAAACAAGGTTAGATCTGCCTTTAAAGGTCAGGACGCTTAGACATTGAAACAGATAAAATACTAAGACTAAAACACTATCAGTGAAGCATAAGGAACACAAAACATGCAAAACAGTGGCTTTTCTAACTGTGGGTCTATTTTAAGCTCTTAGTTATTTAAAAACAATATCTTAGTCAAAGAACTTAGTGTGTGTTTAAGTACTATTTAGGTACATTCAACAATACCGCGTTAATAATAATAACGGTGATCATTTGGGTTTTGATAACCGTGATATGAATTTTTCATCGTGTTACATCCCTACACGTCTGCCTTAAGGAAGCTAAGTGTCGTAGGCATTGTACTGTTTACTGCCCTCTTCCTTCTTTAAACATACAAGCCACAACCCCACATAACACACACACTAGCAGGAAAATGCGAAGAAAACATAAAGTTAAAGTTAAAGTACCACTGATTGTCACACACATACTAGGTGTGGTGAAATTACCCTCTGCATTTGACCCATCCCATTGTTCCACCCTCTGGGAGGTGAGGGGAGCAGTGAGCAGCAGCGGTAGCGCTCAGGAATTATTTTGGTGATTAAACCCCCAATTCCAACCCTTGATGCTGAGTGATGCTGAGGGAGGTAACGGGTCCCATTTGTATAGTCTTTGGTATGAGTCAGCCAGAGTTTGAATTCACGACCTACCAATCTCAGGGCGGACACTAACCACAAGGCCACTGAGCAGGTCATATACATACATTGTCGGTTGAAACTATTTGTTACTAGTCAGTGTTAGCTACGCCATGCAACGCTACCTATTCCACTACTTTCTTAATTAGTTTGTTAGATAAATATGAACATTTTTAAAGACATAAAATCTTGGATTTAATTGACGATTGCACTTTGGCTGTAACATATCACAGATGAAGGTAAAACTAGTTTTGTTTGTTTGTTAATGATAGCAATTTGGCTAAGTTTAGCTAACGTTAGCTATCATTGAATGTATAAACTATCGTAACAATAACAAAGAAGAATTATGTATTTGTGAAATCCAAGACAGAATTATTTGGTCATAATATAAAGTTTTACTACAAAAGCAGTGTTAGGAAGAAGTGTATGATTTTACTCACCTGTTTAACATAAATGTAGCAACCATTTTGAAACTTGTGGCGGTTTCCAAAGGTCTCTATAGCGCTCAAAAAGATCTCCAGTATTTACTCTTCTCACTCTTCAATGTTTTTTTCTCGGCCTCCCGGTGGTTAAAGGCAGAAATGAGGGCAAGTTGTCAGCCATTTCTGCAAATTGTTTGTCGCTTCTCTGAGGCGGCTTTTGTGTACGTATCTATGGACGTGTGTTTGTGCACGAGACAGCCATAGGCTGTCAAAGTTAATGCGATAACAAAAAGTTAACAAAAATGTCATTCAACAGCACTATTTCTTTCTTATCACGCAACTAACATGTACCCTGTGTGGCTCTTAGTCCATGACGTTGTGGTGGAAGAGTCACAGGGACAAATAGAGAGCAGAAACGGACACAGAAAAAGGTATATTGATTGGCAAGTTTAGCTTGGTGGCTATGGAGCTAAAACACTGCCAGTAAGATTTGGTATCGAAAAAAGAAATCGACATTGTAGACAAAGTTGTATTGGCACTAAAACAAGTTTTGGCAACAAATAAATACAAACATTGGAAAAAATTCAATATTTTTGGTGGCTATATTTTTTAATCATGAGAACTTTTCGATGCCAATATTCATATATTTGTACTCTTGTATTGTTTTTTTGTGTTTGGAAGTTTTTTATGTTAACATTTTTTTTTTTCACATTAGCTTCTCTTTTTTACGGTTCCAAACTAATGATAGTGTTTTCACATGGAGGGCGGGTGCCTGTGGGTTATTGTGTGGTTGTTTCGAGGGCTTTATGGGCGGAATGGAGGACTCCTTTGTCAGCTGACTTTTATTTATGTTTATTTACGAGTTAAAATGCTTTTTTTTTTATATATCGGTCTTCTTGTCTCTCATAATGATTGTGAGTAGGGATGTCTGATAATGGCTTTTTGTCAATATCCGATATTCCGATATTGTCCAACTCTTTAATTACTGATACCGATATCAACCGATACTGATATCAACCGATACCGATATATACAGTCGTGGAATTAACACATTATTATGCCTAATTTGGACAACCAGGTATGGTGAAGATAAGGTCCTTTTTTTAAAAATTAATAAAATAAAATAACATAAATAAATTAAAAACATTTTCTTGAATAAAAAAGAAAGTAAAACAATATAAAAACAGTTACATAGAAACTAGCAATTAATGAAAATGAGTAAAATTAACTGTTAAAGGTTAGTACGATTAGTGGACCAGCAGCACGCACAATCCTGTGTGCTTACGAACTGTATCCCTTGCAGACTGTATTGATATACATTGATATATAATGTAGGCACCAGAATATTAATAACAGAAAGAAACAACCCTTTTGTGTGAATGAGTGTGAATGAGTGTGAATGAGTGTAAATGGGGGAGGGAGGTTTTTTGGGTTGGTGCACTAATTGTAAGTGTATCTTGTGTTTTTTATGTTGATTTAATAAAAAAAACAAAAAACAAAACGATACCGATAAAAAAACAGATGCCGATATTTTCCGATATTACATATTAAAGCATTTATGTACATCTCTTATTGTGAGTGATAGGCAAAATTCCAAAAAAAAGGGCAGTTCCCCTTTAACTAAGACAAAACTTGCAACTCAACTACAGTATAATAACACCGAAAACTGCTGAATTGTCACAAGCTCTGGCATTTAGAAGTATAAATGCAATGATTTTGGAGGGTGTTTTTCTCAATAAATCATAAAGGTAACAAATTCAGTATTTATACCTTATACTTGGCACTGGTCACCATAAGGTTGCCTTCCCGCAGCCAGCTGACCGAGGGTTTGGGGTTGCCAAAGGCCATGCAGGTCAAAGTGATGCTGCCAGCCTCCTTGGCTTCAACGTACTGAGGTGGCGTATCTGTGAACGTGGGAGGGGCTGAGGGAGAAAGCAAATGCAGAAATGTCAATATTAATTTCTAAACAAAAGAATAAAGCATAGATGGAACAAAGACATTTCTGATTGTAAAATACCAGACCAATATAAAGTATTTCAGAGTTTTTATATACTGTATTTATTGAAAAAAAAAAAGTAAATTTAGTGTGAAAAAAGTCATTAATTTTACTAATGGCAGTGGTTAACATATTTTTACATTGGTCAAATTGACCTAGCCATTAGCCACACAATGCTACACTTGATAAGTGTAGGCTGTTTTTCATTTTAAAAAAAGTATGTGATCTCCACTGCCGATTATTGTCTTTTAATGCGGATCACAAATGCCAATCTCCTCTGGCTGACATTGTATTTACAGTAGGAAGGGGATTCATATGGCCGCATTCGTCGCGGTTTACCTGACACATGAAACGTGACGAATTGCTGAATATCTTAAAAAAATGTGTTTTGTCACAATTCCAACTTTGACCACAGTGTCAGTTGGTATGTAGAGGGGCCCTTCCCATCATTTTCAGCAATTGCATAGCCAAATTATTAATCCCCTCCCTAACCCAACAACCCCTCAGTAAACAAGTATCTAACTGTGCCGTAAATAATATAAATATCATTATTTTGTAAATGTTATTTTTGCAGATGTTTAGTTGATTAGTTGCTGCTAACACCCACCATGCATTTACATATTTAGTTATGTTTAATTTAAACATCCGGAGCCAGGCCCGGAGTTGGGGCACGATGGCGAGCGCCTGGTGGCCGGCCCTGTCCCCATGGGGCCCGGCCGGGCACTACCCGAAGAGGCAACGTGGGTCCCCCCTCCAATGGGCTCACCACTCATGGGAGGGGCCATAGAGGTCGGGTGCATTGTGAGCTGGGCGGCAGCCGAAGGCAGGGCACTTGGCGGTCCGATCCTCGGCTACATAAGCTAGCTCTTGGGACGTGGAACGTCAACTCGCTGGGGGGGAAGGAGCCTGAGCTTGTGCGCAAGGTAGAGAAGTTCCGGCTGGATATAGTCGGGCTCACCTCGACGCACAGCAAGGGCTCTGGAACCAGTTCTCTCGAGAGGGGCTGGACTCTCTTCCACACTGGCGTTGAAAGCAGTGAGAGGCGACGAGCTGGGGTAGCAATTCTTGTTGACCCCCGGCTCAAAGCCTGCACGTTGGAGTTCAACCCGGTGGACGAGAGGGTAGCCTCCCTCCGCCTTCGGGTGGGGGGACGGGTCCTGACTGTTGTTTGTGCTTACGCACCAAACAGCAGTTCAGAGTACCCACCCTTTTTGGATACACTCGAGGGAGTACTGGAAAGTGCTCCCCCGGGTGATTCCCTCGTTCTACTGGGGGACTTTAACGCTCATGTTGGCAACGACAGTGAAACCTGGAGAGGCGTGATTGGGAAGAATGGCCGCCCGGATCTGAACCCGAGTGGTGTTTTGTTATTGTACCTTTGTGCTCGTCACAGATTGTCCATAACAAACACCATGTTCAAGCATAAGGGTGTCCATATGTGCACTTGGCACCAGGACACCCTTAAGGCTCTGGATGCTGTGGGGCTGTCTTGGTTGACAAGACTCTGCAGCGTGGTACCTCTGGATTGGCAGACCGGGGTGATGGTTCCTCTCTTTAAGAAGGGGAACCGGAGGGTGTGTTCCAACTATCGTGGGATCACACTCCTCAGCCTTCCCGGTAAGGTCTATTCAGGTGTACTGGAGAGGAGGCTACGCCGGATAGTCGAACCTCGGATTCAGGAGGAACAGTGTGGTTTTCGTCCTGGTCGTGGAACTGTGGACCAGCTCTATACTCTCGGCAGGGTCCTTGAGGGCGCATGGGAGTTTGCTCAACCAGTCTACATGTGCTTTGTGGACTTGGAGAAGGCATTCGACCGTGTACCCGGGGGGGTCCTGTGGGGAGTGCTCAGAGAGTATGGGGTATCGGACTGTCTGATTGTGGCTGTCCGCTCCCTGTACGATCAAAGTCAGAGCTTGGTCCGCATTGCCGGCAGTAAGTCGGACACATTTCCAGTGAGGGTTGGACTCCGCCAAGGCTGCCCTTTGTCACTGATTCTGTTCATAACTTTTATGGACAGAATTTCTAGGCGCAGTCAAGGCGTTGAGGGGATCCGGTTTGGTGGCTGCAGGATTAGGTCTCTGCTTTTTGCAGATGATGTGGTCCTGATGGCTTCATCCGGCCAGGGTCTTCAGCTCTCACTGGATCGGTTCGCAGCCGAGTGTGAAGCGGCTGGGATGAGAATCAGCACCTCCAAGTCCGAGTCCATGGTTCTCGCCCGGAAAAGGGTGGAGTGCCATCTCCGGGTTGGGGAGGAGACCCTGCCCCAAGTGGAGGAGTTCAAGTACCTAGGAGTCTTGTTCACGAGTGAGGGAAAAGTGGATCGTGAGATCGACAGGCGGATCGGTGCGGCATCTTCAGTAATGCGGACGCTGTATCGATCCGTTGTGGTGAAGAAGGAGCTGAGCCGGAAGGCAAAGCTCTCAATTTACCGGTCGATCTACGTTCCCATCCTCACCTATGGTCATGAGCTTTGGGTTATGACCGAAAGGACAAGATCACGGGTACAGGCGGCCGAAATGAGTTTCCTCCGCCGGGTGGCGGGGCTCTCCCTTAGAGATAGGGTGAGAAGCTCTGCCATCCGGGGGGAGCTCAAAGTAAAGCCACTGCTCCTCCACATCGAGAGGAGCCAGATGAGGTGGTTCGGGCATCTGGTCAGGATGCCACCCGAACGCCTCCCTAGGGAGGTGTTTCGGGCACGTCCAACCGGTAGGAGGCCACGGGGAAGACCCAGGACACGTTGGGAAGACTATGTCTCCCGGCTGGCCTGGGAACGCCTCGGGATCCCCCGGGAGGAGCTGGACGAAGTGGCTGGGGAGAGGAGAGTCTGGGCTTCCCTGCTTAGGCTGCTGCCCCCGCGACCCGACCTCGGATAAGCGGAAGAAGATGGATGGATGGATGGATAATTTAAACCCATATATTATGAATTACCCATTGTGTTCATCCCTAATTATTTTTCAGACAAGATAAGTTACTTTATACTTTGGATGAGCGCATCTGGCCTTGGGAAAATCCAAGTCCACAAAGAGAGCAAGCAATGTTTTATGCAGACATTTAGCAAGTAAACAAACTATTCACCCTTATCAAGGAAGTGACTTCTTTACGAGTTTAAAAATAAATGTTTTTCAATTTTCAAGGACAGCAAAAGCTCATTCGGACAACGTTACACCTTTGTATCTTATGAGTACCCTACAAGAACAAGATAAAATGCAACTCATTCTTCCGTCAACTGCTTTACCTTACAGCCACCCATACACTCCCATAGTGTCATGAATATAAAAATGTAGGTAGATGTTGGCTTTGTGTTATTGTTTTATTTATTGAGGCCCATCAGTGACGCTGTAAAGCGGAGAACAGTGAAGACGATTTTAAGCGGCAATTATTGGCAGGTATAGGGACCAAATTCGGTACTTTTATATTCCGACCGAAGTCCGTCACTACTGATTCACGTCAAATCAAACGTTGCCATATTTCGATTACCTTTGTTGCACTTAACGTTGTTTCCGGTTTGAGCCTTGGCACCAGAAAAAAACGACCAAGTTTGTAGGTAGTATTACAATTTTCCATGCCAACAAAGCAATAAGAAGGTGCTCAAAAGTACAATAAGGCTTATTGTTTAAAATGCGTTAGCTCGATGCTAATTTATATTAAAATTGCAACAGACATATTACTGATTAACATTAGGGATTTCAACCCCTCCAAATTCGGTAATCTCTGCTCTGACTAGAGGTAAACGTTTCTAACACAAACAGTTCAGTTGTGATCGATTTAATGCCTTGAGAATGATCATATTTAGAACAAAACTAAAGATTTTAGGCAAACAAAAACAAACTTACTTGTGAACAATTTGACAACATAAGAGAGAGTGGCCCTGCGATGAGGTGGCGACTTGTCCAGGGTGTACCCCGCCTTCCGCCCGATTGTAGCTGAGATAGGCTCCAGCGCCCCCCGCGACCCCGGAGGGAATAAGCGGTAGAAAATGGATGGATAAGAGAGAGTAACATAATCAACAAAATAAGGACGTAACTATAACCCTTATAACAATGAAAAGCAGTAAAATTCCTAAAAACATTACCATTTTACATTTTTATTATCATAAAACTGTGATAGATTACCTTACACTTTGAAAAAACTGTGACGCTGCTCATCATCTGGAGAAGCTAATCACTAACTAGATTAATTGATCGAATGAATAAAAAACACATTAACATCTTTCCCATTACAAACACCCGTTTTGCCTTTATTTAGCAACACTAAAATCTTTACAACTGTAAACTTGACATGCAATAAGTTGCATGTCACTATCAAACAGCTGGTGTGTAATGAGTACAATACTTACGGTATTAACACTCAACAAAATGACTCAACAAAAGAAAAGACTAGCACATTCATCCTAGAGGCAAAGACTACCTCCTGGCTAAAGCAACACACCATAGTCCAGAGCCACGCATGGAGAGAGATGATTAATGAACTGAAAATCTCATATAAAATATAGAACATAAAGTTGCAAGGAATACATCAATAATAAATAAAGCAAAATATGTTCTGGACCAAAAATCACTCCACATTCACTGCTAGCCAGTGTTACCATATCTGAGTTATTGTGCAGAAATATGGGGAAAAAACTACAAAAGTACATGAATCCTTTATTTATTGAATCAAAATTATTGAAATTCAACCATTTGGTCCATTTCAAAAGAGTTAATATTATGTACAAAGCACAATGAAGGTAAAAAATATTTGTTCAGTCGTTCTGTGTATTTTTTTATGTTTATGTTAAAGTGCCTGCTGGTCACTAGACACTGCATGAAAGTAGCAGCAGAGTGTGTCAAATATGGCTGGAAAATTATACTTTGACGAAATAAAAGCATGTTTTATTATATTATATATATTAAAGGCCTACTGAAACCCACTACTACCGACCACACAGTCTGATAGTTTATATATCAATGATGAAATCTTAACATTGCAACACATGCCAATACGGCCGGGTTAACTTATAAAGTGCAATTTTAAATTTCCCGCTAAACTTCCGGTTGAAAACGTCTATGTATGATGACGTATGCGCGTGACGTCAATCGTTGAAACGGGAAGTATGCGGACACATTGAATCCTATACAAAAAACTCTGTTTTCATCTCAAAATTCCACAGTATTCTGGACATCTGTGTTGGTGAATCTTTTGCAATTTGTTTAATGAACAATGAAGACTGCAAAGAAGAAAGTTGTAGGTGGGATCGGTGTATTAGCGGCGGACTACAGCAACACAACCAGGAGGAATGAGAGATGGATAGCAGACGCGCTAGCCGCCGAACTCACCTTAACTTCCTCCGTCTCCGGGCCGCCGACCGCATCTGTGATCGGGTGAAGTCCTTCGTCGCACCGTCGATCGCTGGAACGCAGGTGAGCACGGGTGTTGATGAGCAGATGAGGGCTGGCTGGCGTAGGTGGATAGCTAATGTTTTTAGCATACCTCTGTGAGGTCCGGTTGCTAAGTTAGCTTCAATGGCGTCGTTAGCAACAGCATTGTTAACCTTCGCCAGGCTGGAAAGCATTAACCGTGTAGTTACAGGTCCATGGTTTAATAGTATTGTTGATTTTCTATCTATGCTTCCAGTCAGGGGTTGATTTATTTTGTTTCTATATGCAGTTAAGCACGATGCTATCACGTTAGCTCCGTAGCTAAAGTGTTTCGCCGATGTATTGTCGTGGAGATAAAAGTCACTGTGAATGTCCATTTCGCGTTCTCGACTCTCATTTTCAAGAGGATATAGTATCTGAGGTGGTTTAAAATACAAATCCGTGATCCACAATAGAAAAAGGAGAACGTGTGGAATCCAATGAGCCAGCTTGTACCTAAGTTACGGTCAGAGCGAAAAAAGATATGTCTTGCACTGCATTCTAGTCCTTCACTCTAATGAGCCTCATCCACAAATCTTTCATCCTTGCTCAAATTAATGGGGTAATCGTCGCTTTCTCAGTCCGAATCGCTCTAGCTGCATTGAAAACAATGGGGAAATGTGAGGAGCCTTTCAACTGTTGACGTCACGCTACTTCTGGTACAGGCAAGGCTTTTTTTATCAGCAGCCAAAAGTTGCAACTTTATCGTCGATGTTCTCTACTAAATCCTTTCAGCAAAAAAATATGGCAATATCGCGAAATGATCAAGTATGACACATAGAATGGATCTGCTATCCCCGTTTAAATAAAAAAAAATCATTTCAGTAGGCCTTTAAATATATGTATATATACATATATTTATAAACATGTATTCATATATATTTTATAAGACAATTAGCACTCACGAAAGTCTTTAAAATTGGTATCGTTCAGTACTGGTATCGATTCCCAGGTACTGGGGATTGGTACTATATTGATTCAAATGTGAAAGGTAGCCATCCTTACTGACAGGTGCTCTATAAAATAGCAGATCAGTCAATGTTTGTATTATTATCATTATTACCGTAGACTCTCTTTAGTGGTGCCCAAAGTGATATTGTTTTAACGAATATGTCACTACACCCTTGCAGGACCAATAGATTATGAAGAGAGATCAGCATGCAAGACATCAGTGCTGCACAAAAAAATATCATAACAAATTCCCCCAAAATTGCAATCTCAATTCACACTATCAAGCTAATTTCGTTAAAAAATATTTTTTTTACATTATAACTTTACTTTAAAAGCTGCATCACAAAACAACGCTGCTATTTTACAGAAGGATCTTCGTTGGCCAGGACCAATTGGCTCCGCTGCCTTAATTTTACCCACTGATTGTCGACGGCACCAGCAATCCTCGCTGGATGTCATTCATCAACTTTAGTAATCACAATAGTTAATTGACTTTCTTTTGACTCGTCTTTAATAATATTAGGAGTAACAGTGTTTAAAAAATACCAATGTTTCAAAACCCATTTAATTACTGTTACCGACAGTGAAATGTAGCGTGTTACTATGCAATGATACCTGTCCATTGTTCACTAATACTTTGCACGATACATATCGTACAGATAATTATCAAGCCGATATGAGGAATTATGATGGCACACTGATAACTCTGACCTACAAAGAAAGAAAACACTACTGAAAGATGCAAGATCTGTGCTGGAAGTGGTTTAAAGTGAACAAATCATGTGCTCACGAATGCAGCTGAGATAGGCTCCAGCACCCCCCGCAACCCCCAAAGGGACAAAGCGGTAGAAAATGGATGGATGGATGTTCTCATCCTACCTGTGCTGTGCTGTAAACAGCCTGTCTTTCCCGGAGCCCAACAAAAATAAAAATGGCGTCGACCGTGTGAAAATGTTCATTGTTTGTGAGGAAGACATTTTGTTTGCTATTTGCAACTAATGTTCTGCAAACATTCCACAAGGAGGGAAAAAAACTTTGAGTTCCACCACATCAAACCCTATCAGCCACCTAAAACGCCAGCATTGCTCTAATGGTGCTACAACATGGTTTTGAACGCCTTTGAAGAGGCCTGCTGCTGAAGAAGCTCCCCAAAGCTAGCTTTAAAGAAAGGTGTGCACAAACTACAGTTAAATCAATTTTTTTTTTAAAATCACAGATATAAATAAGTTGTCAGTATCGGTCTTGAGAGAAAGCCGTTATCTCAACGGCACACGCCACTACAAAATTACATTCTAATTCAATTACTTTTATGGGAAAGTAACTAGTAAATACAGTCTATAGCGACCACTCAAGGGAAAGAACAAAAGTGATTACTGTAGACAGGTGGCTACTTTATGCGGTTGGCAACCATTATAAATTTACGGTGATCTTCATTTTTTTGGCCAGTACATGTACATGTGTTTTGTACAGAGTTTGTGACGGCATAATAGAAACAGCAATAAATACATTTTTTTTCTTTTTGATTTTTGCCAACAGGCATGATGACCTAATAATAGTGAAGATATAAACAACTAGAAAAACACTTGGAGCGCACATACCTTGTCAGACCCTTTCTCCCAACAGTAAAAAATAATTTTGAAAAATTGTAAATCCAAACAGTGATCCGGATCACCCCCAAAATGTAATCACTTGTTCCCATTTCCTGAAGATTTCATCAAAATCCACCCATAACTTGTTGCTCTATGTTTTGTTTTGAGAAAAGCTTGAGGATGTGACAATCTGTCACTTCACTTCTGTTTGTGTTTCCTTGTTTGGTGTTTGTTTCCTGTCGGCGATCTTATTTTAGTTCCCCTTCCTGCTTGTCTCCCTGAGCGCTCGTTTCACTCAACTGTCCCTGATTAGCAGCCTGGCACACCTGGTTGCAGTTGTCACTCAGGCGGCTATTTATGCCTGCCTCGCCTGTTCTTCAGTGCTAAAACAGATGTGATTTTTTCTGCAATTTCTTTTTTTTTAAAAACACACAAAAAAAACAAAAAAACACACACCAAATTATTTGGGGGGGGGGGCTTCAGAAGGCTTAAAATAGGCCTAAAGACGCCAATGCTGAAAACACTTTTATTTGACTGTGCATGTATATGACAACTGGAAGTATTTTATCTACAAAATTTGATTTTAATTTGGAATTACAATAGTTTTTATGATGATTGTATTTTGTTTTTAATTTGAATTGGGATTATGTTTTAAGGTTATTTTATTATAAATTGTGCCTTTTAATTTTCTGAAAAGTACTTTGAATTGCCTTGTGTACAAATTGTGCTCTATAAATAAATGTGCCTTGCCTTGCCTAATACAGATGTGTTGCCATACTTCAATACTTATGTGACGCCCCAGTCACGTAATCAGCACTGCGAGCGAAAATTACACATTAATCAAGTCAATCCATCCATCCATCCATCCATTTTCTACCACTTGTCCCTTTTGGGGTCGCGGGGGGTGCTAGAGCCTATCTCAGCTGCATTCGGACAAGTCGCCACCTCATCACAGGGCCAACACAGATAAACAGACAACATTCACACTCACATTCACACACTAGGGCCAATTTAGTGTTGCCAATCAACCTGTCCCCAGGTGCATGTTTTTGGCGGTGGGAGGAAGCCAGAGTACCCGGAGGGAACCCACGCAGTCACGGGGAGTACATGCAAACTCCACACAGAAAGATCCCGAGCCCGGGATTGAACTCAGGACTACTCACCTTCGTATTGTGAGGCACATGCACTAACCCCTGTTCCACCGTGCTGCCCTAATCAAGTCAAGCTTTATTGTCATTTAGCTGTTTCAACAAAATGAAAACACATTTTTCTCGAAATTGAGAAGAGGCATAGTGCAAAAAGAAGCATAATATAAAAATACATGTAACATAAAAAACACAGACTAAAGTATGCAGTTGTTGATTGCATTTCCACTAGAATTGAATGTGACGTCAGAGAAGAAAGTGTAGATGTGTGAGCATGTTTGTGTGTTGCCTCTGTATCATAACAACAACAACTGAGAGATTCACTCTATCAACATCATGCATCATTGCAGCAAATGTTGATATCAGTGGTCACTACAAGGACTAGAAGCAAAATAAGTGCAATCTGTGACTGCTGTCGGCAAGTGGCCGTCATAGACAGGTGGCCGCTACCACAAGTCTGCCATGTTTTTTGACTTGATCGGGATTACTGTATCTGACCAACAGACCTCTGACTCTCCTCTTCCATCACACTCAGCACTGGCTCTCCTCAAGGATGTGTGCTGAGCCGCTCCTCTTCACACTACTGACCTATGACTGCACTGCTAAACACCCCAGCTGTCAAATAGTGAAGTTTGTGGACGACACAGCAGTAGCGAGACACAGCAGTAGCGAGACACATCACAGACAATGATTAGTCCAAGTACAGAGAGGAGGTAGAACATAATGGTGGATTGGTTCAAAAGCACCAAACCTTTGCATCAATGCAACAAAGGTGGTGGCCTTCAGGAAGGAAGCACATTCGAGGAGCAGCTGTGCAAATGTTCTCCGGAAACTGTGGCGTGTTGGACTAGGGAGCTCCATTCTTAAGAGCTTACACAGACGTGTGGTGAAGAGCACCCTCAGCGCCAACATAATGGTGTGCCACAGCAGCTGCACAGCTGAAGAGAAGTAGACATTGCAGAGGGTGGTGAAGGCTGTTCAGAAGTTTGTGGGGATAAGCTTTCCCACCACCACAGACATCTTCATCAGCAAGCATCCCACCCGCCCTTTCTTTGATCCCCTCACCCCTGGCAGGAGACTGCGCAGCATCCGAAGTAGGACCACCAGACAGAGGAACAGCTTCTTCCCGGAAGCTGTTAAACTGCTCAACTCAACTTCGATGCGCTGTAGACGCCAATTTCCCACCACACCCCATACCCCATCACCTCCTGCCCATTCCTGCACAAGGACCACTTAACTTGCACATGTGTACCAACTGGGCTGAATTGGGCTTTAGTACACCTAAAACCCCTGGTAAATTATGGAATTAATAATCGTGGATAATGTTCATTCTGTTCATTTAGAATAAAGCAGATAACAGACATGACACAAAACCATAATCATTTCAAATGACAACTTTTGTGCTTTGAGGCTCCGATGCATGGACTTAGAGACAAACAGCACTCTTCATTAATCTTGCTTCAACGTTCTCTGATTGCTGTTGTCAGATGAGCTTTACAGGTTAGAGTCTTGTCATGGACGGTTTTCTTCAATTTCCACTACAAATTTCAGTTTTTGCTCTATGCAAGATGCATTATCATCTTGAAAAAATGTTTATCCTCAACTGTTTGATTGATGTAATAACAAAAAATTCCAAAATGTCAAAGTGAAATTGTGCATTTATTGAAGATGTAATGACAACCATTTCCCCAGTGCCATTATATGACATTCAGCCCCATCTCATCAATGACTTTGAAAATATGCATGTTTTCTTCAGGCAGTCGTCTTCATAAATCTCACTGGAATGGCACCACACATAAGTTCAAGCATCATCACCTTGCCCAATGCAGATTTGCGATTCATCACTTAATATGACTTCAATCCAGTCATCCATAGTCCACGATTACTTTACCATAGCCCATTATAACATCGATTTTTTTAATGTTTGGGTTTTACTGACGGCTTTTGTTTAGCTTTTCTGTATTTAAATCCCATTTCCTTTAGGCGGTTTAGTACAGTTGGGTCAGAGATGGCGACTCCATTTTCTGCCGATTTGCTGTGCATTTTCTGTTTTCAAGACATATTGCTTAAAGTTTTTGATCTTGACACTTTGACATTTTCCTTGGTCTACCAGTATGCTTGCCATATACAACATTCCCATGTTGTTTATACTTGATCCAGATTTTAGACACAGCTGATTATGAACAATCAACATCTTTTGCAACATTGCGAGATGATTTACTTTTTTGAAGAAGTTTGTTCATCCTTTCCTTTGTTTCAATTAGTATGAACACTCAATTTAACTGCACAGTAATGAATGTATAAAATCTGATGCTGTTGTTAGCTTTGGAAATGAACAAACACAGGGTGATTCCATAATCATACTCAGAATTGAGTGATTCCATAATAATTTAGTCTACTTGATCTAAAAAATCTAACTGTTATTGACTGCCACAATGTATATTCTTTATTTATTTTAGTCTTTCTTAAAGCCAGAAAGTTGTCATTTAAAATGACTATAGTTTGTGTATGCTATCTATAACTTATCTGGTATCTGTTTGTTTCCCTACAAAATAAACAACTGCATGAACATCTTCCATGTCTGGTGAATCCTTAACTTTTTGTAGGGGTTGAATTTGCAATACAGTATCACAAAGTGTTGAGCGTAGTACAGTGCAGTATTTGATGGATTTTCTATTATCATATTGTGGAAATTGATAAAGATATTCACCAAGCGGGACTTTCGTTTCCGGCTTTAGGTTAAAAATGCTAACAACACTAATCTTGGCGCTATTATCTCCGCGACAATTAAGTTGGTCAACTTTTAGGAGAACAATTTTTTGATGCACTTCATCTTCAAACCCTGTGTCATCCCCACATTGGTGAGCTTTTAACGCGAGCGTTGTCAAAAGACGAGACGCGAAAAGTAGCATGACTCGATGGGACTTGGCATGCCACTTTATGTTTACAAGACTACCATCTGTTGAGTCACTTCATCTTTGACTTTAATTTCATATTTCCACATGACAATGGTGAGCCTTGTGAGCGATGTGGTATCACAACGCAGACCACACACCGCTAACGACAACGAATGCTAACAACATGGCTATGGTCATAGCTGTGAATGTCAAGTTGTCAAGTTTTTGCAGAGCAATTTGTGCCCGTGGTTTCAGCACATGAAAGCTCAGTTCTAACTTTGAGGAATTACCCAGGATGCGATGAAGTATTTCCAAGTAATCGTCTTTTTGTAGTGACTGGCCGACAGCCATAGCAATTACGCTTGAAAGATCCTCCGGGCTAACAGTGAATACTTCAGCCTATAGTAGAATACACTCAAGGCTACTATATTGGGTGAAACCAGTGAAAAGGTGACTATATGGGTGTTATTTCATGTTTAGAGGGCTCAAGTTATGTAAAAAAAAAATATATATATACTAAAGTGGAACTGCAATTTTTAGGAATTTTGCCTATCATTCACAATTCTATTTTTTTATTTATTTATATATATTTTTTTAATATGTCCTGTCCAGCTTCTCAGGCAAATCATATAGTTGATGTAGATGCCCATATCGGCTGTTCAGATTTACTTTACAAAAGAGAAGTGTAGGATATTTCTCTTGTTGCCTCATTTGTATTTGACTTTATTAAATGTATTTATATTATCATTTGGTGCAGCCGGGCCGGAGCAGGAGGGGATAGAAAGAGAAAAAAAGGAAGACAGAGGGGGGAATTGTGGGGACAAGAGGGGGATTAGACAGAGAGACAAAAACAACAACAGCAAACACAACAACAACAACAACAATAGAGCAACATCAGCAAATACGACATGTACAAATATGATGGTAAAAGTAATAGCGAATAAGCAGTTAGCAAAAATAAAAAATAATACAGAAATGACAATGAGCATTATTACACTAAAAATGGAGCAATACAAATACCGAAAGAAATAGCGCTATTGATAATGAACAATACCAATACTTTACCTTAATTATCAACAATACAGTTGTTCAAATGCAACAATACATATACGTAATGATAACTTGAGATACGAAAGAATGCAGAAAAATGGGGGTGAAGAAAGAGAAGCAAACTACATTAACCTTGTAGATTGTTATAGTAACAATAGGTTAAGCTTTGTCAGAGTGCCATGTGTTATACCCAGTTTACCCTAGGGCAACAACATTCACAATTATTATGTAAGACAAGAACACACGTTTTTCTTTTTTATGGATTCTAACCCATTAAGAAAGTTTGCTTACACTGGAGCCAAGGGAGTCACTTTTCTGCCTATAAAGCGCTTAAGAAACATTCAAACGCCTACATTAAGGTTGTATATATATGTTGAAAGTATATATGTAATGTAGTAACAGGCACATTTATAATAAAAAGTACATAGTTACGTATTTTGCTAATTTTGAACATACGGTGGCGCATTAATTTAAAAAACGCATCATGGCGTTCGCTTTTTCTTTCGACAACATCACTGATTATTACTCACGGCAGACTTCATTAAGGAGACAACAAACATAGTAAAACATAACTTACTGTACAATGTCTGCTGTCACTATGATGCGAACTGATGGGTTGTTGATATACTGTATTCTTTTGGATGATGAATGACACATCATCCTCGCGAAGAAAAAAGGGGGGCGGAACCAAGCATCTTTTCGTGCCTTTCTCATTAATTTCCTGGTCTTAATTGGATGCTAAAGTTGACTAATTTGTGGGATTATGTCCAAATCCTTTTACTATCAAGGTAAGCGCCATTATTTATGAACTAGAACAGGGGTCGGCGACCTTCAGCATACAAAGAGCTATTTGAGCCCATTTCCCACCAAATAAAACCCACCTAGAGCTGTAAATTCTGAGCCCTAAAATGACGATAGCACCATGTATCGTTTCAAAACACTTATGCTATAACATTCATGAAATCAAACACCGACGACTCACCAGGTATATTTGCTCTGGTCAGCTTTCCGCACCAGTTCTGAAACAGCTCTTTTTCAGACATCTCCAGCTGGTTATTTTTCCACAAATGCTGTGTGGTTGTTTTGGAAATGTCTTTCAACATTAGATTTTTTTGTTGTTTGCTATTTTCTCCCCACATATTAAGCATACAGATGAACCGACCACAGTGAAAGCAAATTAATCTGTCCTTGAAGCATTAAATGTTCTATTATCATCCGAAATGTTTACCTTTTTTGATCTGTCCATTGCTAGCTTACCTGAAAACAATACATTTGCTTGCCAACAAAAGATGGTGCAAAGTTGATGTGATGTACCTTTTGATCAACAAAATATTAAAATAAGTTGTATTTATATATTACAAGATCACCAGACTATCTATTCAGCAAATGTTACATTAAAATAAATTAACTAAGTAAAGTAAAATAAATCCAAATGAAATAGCCATTATTTATTGACATTTTGTTTCAAAAGTAAGCCAAAGGCAGCCAGGGCAAAGGTATAAAAGAGCCTCATAGAGGCTGATAGAGTCTCATAGTGTTAACATGTGCTCAATGTTTCCTTACCATCATTGATATATTGTCTATTACCATTGTTGATATTGTTCATTCTTCTTACATTGTTGCTACAAATTATTGTTACAGTGCAATAATTATTGTTACCTTTGGTAATGCTACCATGATATAACATTTGTATTATAATTATTCAACAAAGTACCAGTGAAGCTCAATGTATTAACCACTGAATAGAGAACTGGGAGTGGGATTAAATAAGGCAAAACTGGATCATCATGCTTACATCCTGTACATTACCTTTTGCATTATATGAATTAATATTATTACCGTAATTTCCGGACTATAAGCCGCTACTTTTTCCCCTCGTTCTGGTCCCTGCGGCTTATACAAGGGTGCGGCTTATTTACGGCCTGTTCTTCTCCGACACCGACGAAGAGGATTTCGGTGGTTTTAGTACGCAGGAGGAAGACGATGACACAATGATTAAAGACTGACTTTTCATATACCGGTAGGCTGGTTATTTTGATAACGTACAGGCGAGCACTTTGTATTACTTTGCACCGTTGTATTATTTGTACTCTGCACGAATGCTGTTCGCCATGTCAAAGATGTGAAAGTTTGATTGAATGATTGAAAGATTTATTGTTAATAAATGGGACGCTTTGCGTTCCCAAACAGTCATCTCTGTCCCGACAATCCCCTCCGTGGTAGCAGGAACCCCTATATACTACGGTAATTACACATCAAAACCCTGCGGCTTATAGTCGGGTGCGGCTTATATATGGAGCAATCTGTATTTTCCCCTAAATTTAGCTGGTGCGGCTTATAGTCAGGTGCGGCTTATATATGGAGCAATCTGTATTTTCCCCTGAATTTAGCTGGTGCGGCTTATAGTCAGGTGCGGCTTATAGTCCGGAAATTACGGTATATGTTGTCTACGTTGTACTTTTTCTGTGTCATTGCCTGAAAGAAATTGATAAATGAAAGAAAATGACAAAAATCTATGAGTTGGAATGCATAAAAAGAAAATACTTCTGTCTTACATATTGATTGTGAACGATTACGAAATTGCCCCCAAAAAGTGCTATTCTCCTTTAAAAAGGGTTGTAAACAGTTGTCGTATGTTCTACAGCAGGGGTCGGCAACCCGCGGCTCCGGAGCCGCATGCGGCTCTTTGACCACTCTGATGCGGCTCAGCTGCATACTTGCCGACCCTCCCGATTTTACCAGCATACTTGCCAACCCTCCCGATTTTCCCAGGAGACTTACAGATCTCAGTGACCCTTTCTACGGGGGATATATTATCCGATCTTCACCCTAACAAATAAATTAAGGGCGTGCCCTAATGGCACTTCATTTATTGTCCTCTATAGCCTATACAAACAGCGTGCCAGCCCGGCCACACATTGTATGTAGCTTTTACTCGAATACGTGAGAGACAGCAAGGCAAACTTGGTCAACAGCCACACAGCTTACACTGACGGTGACCGTATAAAACAACTTTAACACTGTTAAGTTACAAATATGCGCCACACTGTGAACCCACACCAAAAAAGAATGACAAACACATTTCTGGAGAACATCCGCACCGTAACACAACATTAAAGATTAAAGATTAAAGTACCAATGATTGTCACACACACACTAGATGTGGTGAAATTTGTCCTCTGCATTTGTCCCATCCCCTTGGGGAGCAGTGGGCAGCAGCGGCGCCGCGCCCGGGAATCATTTTGGTGATTTAACCCCCAACTCCAACCCTATGTTGCAGAGTGCCAAGCAGGGAGGTTATGGGTCCCATTTTTATAGTCTTTGGTATGACTATGACTTTGAACTCCAACCTACCGATCTCAGGGCGGACACTCTAACCACTAGGCCACAACAAATACCCAGAATTCCATGCAGCCCTAACTCTTCCAGTCTACATTATACACCCCCCCCCCCACCCCCCCACCCCCCCACCCCCCCTGTGTCGGTTGAGGTGGCCGGGGTTTGGTGGTAGCGGGGGTGTATGTAGACCGGAAGAGTTAGGGCTGCATGGGATTCTGGGTATTTGTTTTGTTGTGTTTATGTTGTGTTACAGTGCGGATGTTCTCCAGAAATGTGTTTTTCATTCTTTTTTGGTGTGGGTTCACAGTGTGGCGCATATTTGTAACGTAACAGTGTTAAAGTTGTTTTATACGGCTACCGTCAGTGTAAGCTGTGTGGCTGTTGATCAAGTATGCCTTGCTGTCACTTTCATGTGCAAGCAGAAGTTGCATTCAACATGTGGCCAAGCAGGAAGCTGTTTGAGCAGGCTGTACAGGGCCCTAAAAGCAGTGCCAGCACGCCCTAAAATTCGGAGGTCTCCCGGAAAAATTGGGAGGGTTGGCAAGTATGATGATATCAAGCGCCATTCCTTTAAGACTCGCGGGCCGCATTAACATTACATTTTCATATTAAGGTGCGGGCCGGGGCGTGTGTCTGAGACCCCTGTTTAAAACATAGCAAAAAGCAAAATAAGCTTTGTATCCAGTGTTATTTAATTTTAAATTTTCAAAAGAGTTTTGTGGCTCCCAATGTTTTCTTTAATTTGTGAAACTTGTCAAAATAGCTGTTTGAGTGGTAAAGGTTGCCGACCCCTGTTCTACAGTAACTGACAAAAATATTCAATGTATAAATAATATTTCTACTTTAAATAAATTAGTTTACCATGGTCAGTCCAGGCGCCACATAGTTGTGATAAACGCTGGAAAACTATAATAAAATTAATAATAATAAAAATGTATTTCTTTAAAATATAAGCATTTAGCCTTAAATGAAAAAACTTCGCAGACATTTACTGTCAATTCTAAAAAAAAAATTGTGATTTAGATTTGCTCAACAAGTCTTGAAATGTCTTCTTGACAAAACACCATGAAGCCTTGTTTTAGAACCGACCCACCTCTGTTGACCTTTGCAAACCCTTCTCAAATCCTCGCAAATAATAGCACTGTCAAAGATTCAATTCAGATTTTGTTCAGTTATAATTCCTATTTTAGCATCCTAATTCTAATCATCTTAGCAGTGATTCTGATCTGCTTACACATGTAATCCTGTAACAACTCAACTGCAAATACTGTATTTCAGCTGCAAACACGGTGGCACCTCAGTTTTCATTAGAAGTCCGAATCGTATGAAAACCAAAGCAGTTGTTCCCATTACAAATAACGTAAATTCAATTAATCCTTTCTAGATAAACAATAATATTAACACCAACCATTTTATAGTAAACAATTAGTTCAATAATTATTACTTTCAACCTTAGTGAAGACTCTTGTTGTCAAAGCTTTCGCTTTCTGCTAACATTCTTGGACCACTGTTCACAAATGTCTGGGAGAAGAAGGAAATAACTGATAACTGATCAGTAGGAGTAATCATTAGGAACAGCAGGATTTCGTAGAGGGAGAGGTTGCATGGATTGGATAGTGCACAGAATGGCAGAGACAGGTCTACATCATTTTTTGTGATTTTGAGAAGGCGTTTAACAGGCTCCACGGAGACAGCCTCTCGGACATCTTGCAAATGTATGGGATCCCACAGCACATAGTGGAACACATTGAGGCCTTATATGCCAACTTCTTTTGTAAAGTGAGAAACGGATGCCTTGCATTCCAGGTGAAGACGGGAGTAAGACAAGGGTGTGTGATGTCGGCGATACTCTTTTGACATCGCTATTGACTCAGTGATGTGTCAGACAACAGAAGAACAAATAAGAGGCATACGATGGAACATCTTCTGAGCATTGGAAGACCTTGACTTTGCTGATGACTTGGCTCTGGTCTCTCACACTCACAAATGCCCCTGAGATTGGAAGGTCATGAGTTCAAACCCCGGCAGAGTCATATCAAAGACTATAAAAATGGGACCCATTCCCACCAAATGATTCCCGAGCGCGGCCACCAATGCTGCTCACTGTTCCCCTCACCTCCCAGGGGGTGAACATGGGGATGGGTCAAATGCAGAGGATAATTTCACCACACCTAGTGTGTGTGTGAGACTATCGTTGGGACTTTAACTTTTAACTTAACTTTAGGATAAACCAGAAGAAAACCGAAATAATGACGCTAAATATTTCAAACCTGTAACCAATCCAAGTAGATGGTAAGTATCTTCAGACAACAGAGGAGTTCACCTATCTTGGGAGCACAATGAGACATCAAGAACCTGCTGAAAAAAGCTACGGATGCCTTCCAAATACTCAACAATGTGTGGCGGTCTCAGCAACACAGCACCAAGACCAAACTGAAATGAAATCGGAGCTGTGTCCTTTACGCCCTCTTGTATGGCTCAGAATGCTGGAGAATGACCACAAGTGACATCCCACAGGTGTCTTTCGCACAAAAATATCTGAGAATAATCTGTTGGATTTTTGGCCCTCAGCAAGAAAACATGGACAACAGCATAGCAAGCCGGCGCTGGAACTGGATTGGGGAATGTGATGAGGAGAGAACCTAACAGCATCCCAAATGTGCCCTACAAATGACACCAAATGGGAGAAAAAAAAGAACACAACTCAAAGCTACCTAGCGTCGGAGGGTACAGGACGAAATCATAGCGATGAACTTGACCTGTGGAGATGTCCAGAAAACAGATATAATGTTGTTGCTGCCTTCCATGCCAGGAGGCATAATGGGCAGTAACTAAGTAAATACTTGTTGGCTAAGATGGCGATGAGAATAGCGCTCCAGCTTTTGAGCTTCTGACTGCCATTGGGGACGGCGTTCGTTGTGTCCTTGGGCAAGACACTTCACCCTTGCTCCTGATGGGTGTTTAGCACCTTGCATGGAGCTCCCGTCCTCAGTGTGTGAATGTGTGTATGAATGGGTGAATGTGGAAATAGCGTCAAAGCGCTTTGGGTACCTTGAAGGAAAAGCGCTATACAAGTACAGTCAATTTACCATTCATATTGGCAGAATAGAAAACAGGTGTGTCATTCATCTTTATGTACTTTGTCAGTTGGACAAACTGTGACAGACAGCACTATGATGCCAGAACAAACGAAGTGATGGGAAGGGGATAGTATTTTAACATGTTCTAAAATATCACAAAAGTAGATTTTTTAAAACAAGAAGTGAGCAGAGCGTTGGATGCCCTCCAACAACAAATGTAATCTGTGTAGCGAATTTCCATATCAGTTAGAGCAGTTTTTTTCAACCTTTTCTTTTTCATTGAAAAAATTCTGAGGCACACCACCAGCAGAAAACGTTAAAAAATGAAACTCAGCAGCCGATATTGACAATAAAAAGTCAAAATTGTTTGATATGAATTCAAAACACGACCTGTCACATCACGCTGTGACTTATTTGGAGTTTTTGGGTATTTTTGTGTGTGTAGTGTTTTAGTTCTTGTCTTACGCTCCTATTTTGTTGTTGATTGTCATGTCATTTACGGATGTACTCTGTGGACGCCGTCTGCTCCACACGCTCTAAGTCTTTGCTGTCGTCCAGCATTCTGTTTTTGTTTACTTTGCAGCCAGTTCAGTTTTAGTTTTGCATAGCCTTCCCAAAGCTTCAATGCCTTTTCTTTGCGGCACTCGCCTTTTGTTTATTTTTGGTTTAAGCATTAAACACCTTTTTACCTTCACACCATTGTCGTCGTTCCCGACATCTACAAAGCAATTAGCTACCTGCTGCCACCTACTGGTATGGAAGAGTATTACACGATTACTCTGCCGAGCAGTACAGACACTCAACAACGGCACAATTAAGGATTATAATTACTGGTTTGCAAAAAATATTGTTGTATATGTATATATATATATTAGGGGTGTAACGGTACACACAAATTTTGGTTCAGTACATACCTCGGTTTAGAGGTCACGGTTCGGTTCATTTTCGGTACAGTAAGAAAACAACAAAATATACATTTTTTTACCAAATTTGTAAACAATGGCATAACATACATATACACACAGGGTCCATTACCAGGGTTAATGTGGTCAACATATATAAATTAAAAACTAAATAAGATAAGGCTCAGAATGGTTTCTTAACAAAACCTTTCTACATATAAAGTGCTTTTTTTGATTGATTGATTGAGACTTTTATTAGTAGATTGCACTGCCTCAAGTTGTTGCTCAGATTAAATAAAATGACAAAACTTTTCTTCTACATATAAAAGTGAAACATTAAACAGTTTCAAGTCAACTCAGCCTCAGATTAACTTTTCTTACATACACTTGTAAAGAACATAATGTCATGGCTGTCTTGAGTTTCCAATAATTTCTGCACCGGACCCAGCAGCCACGGGCGCCCACACCACAAACAAACGGCAGCAGAAACAGCAGCTGCAATACCCCAGACAGCCAGCACCACTCGATCAAATCAAAGTGATCGAAAAAACTGTGACCGGCAACTACACACCAACAGGATCACAGAGACCAGGCAGCGCCAGCCCGCCAGTCAGCCCAAACGCCAACATGCAAACAAGAGACATTAACACCTCCCCCACCAAAAGACACCGCCCCCCAAACCCAAAACCGCACAAACACACCACCGCCCAAACAACCGAGACACAGCATCTAAACCAGACAAGGGGGCTGCGCCGCCACCGCATCAAGTCACCAACACAGACCCCACAGCGCAAGGCTGGGCCACACGGGCACGGAACCCACCCAACAGGAAGAGAAACCCGTGCGACGCCACACAAAAATAAATAAGTACATTAAAAAAAATATTATAAAACTAAATAATAATAATAAATAAATAAAAATACAAATTAAAAATAATAAATTAATAAAAGCCTCGCACCCTCAGCGAGGTCTCTGCCCGGGAATGGCAGGCCACCAGACCGCAGTCCCCGCATCCCGCGCCGGCCGAGGAGGCAATGAGGGGTGCGCCGTACTCCCGAACCCCAAACCCCCCATGCATTTGTACAAGGCCCCCAGAGTGTCAAATTTAGGAGGTCAGCCGTTACAGCCGACCTCCAGTCCCTATTGATGTGTGTACTGTAGCGTGAGTGAGATATGTATGCTTGTGGGAACAAATAATGCGATTAAAATTGGGGGACATCAAAGTCATGGTGGGTGCCAACCAAGCCGAGCCCCGCCAAATCCTAAGTGTCTAATATGCAGCTAAGATTGCGGGATGGACGAGCAGGGGACAAGACAGGAGGACTGGAGCCCCATAGGAGGCATCCTCATCCCCCCGCCATGCCTCCCCGCACGACAATCCCCCAAAGTCTTGTGTGTGTGTGTGTGTGTGTGTGTGTGTGTGTGTGTGTGTGTGTGTGTGTGTGTGTGTGTGTGTGTGTGTGTGTGTGTGTGTGTGTGTGTGTGTGTGCTATAAGTAGGAGGAGCAGAGGGCCCGGACATACTCTCCGCCAGTCCATGCAGGCGACAACCAGGAACTACGGACAGGAGGCCGCCCCCCCACCCCCACGGCCCATGACCCACAGGCGCACCAGACCACTTTAACATGACGCCACGCGAGTCCACCCCCTGCCAAACAAAGCACAGCCCCCGCCCGCCCCAACCCAACTCTGCAGAGTCCATACCAGAAACCGAACACAGAAAAACCGCACAGCCCCCATGCCCAATGCAAACACCGCATCCCGGCCATCCACACAGCAACGTGCCCATATGAGTCCCAGCCAGGGGACACAGCCCCTTAACGGCGAAAGAAGCCAATGCATCCCGTCCGCATGTCAGTACCCAAACTAGCCAGCAAGCCAACGCCAGCCATCCCCCACAACCCCACAAGCACAAAGACACCAATCACAGTCCCCCAACCACTCCAACCCAACACAGCAATGCCAACTGCTGGTAGCACCACAGCCACCATCACCACAGCCACCATCACCACTACCGCCCATTCGCAGTACACAATACCCACGGCCGCCGAAACCGAAACAAAGGAGCGACCGACCCCGCAAACCACAACAACGAACACCCCCAGCTACCACCGAGGCCGCTGACCCAACGACCCCAACTCCTTCACAGCCCAGCCAATTGAGCCACCAGCCCAGCCCAGCCTATCCACCTGGGCCAACCAAACACCCCAATGCACCGCTGACCACGGCCAGTGCCACAGCCCCATACAGCGGCAGACAGCGGCGGGGAACGCCGCTGAGAGGCGAGCGGTACACATCCGCCCCGGTTAGGGGAGGAAACGACCTGCAACCCAGCGCACAGTAGACCCACCACCAATCCGACTGCCCCCAAGCATGCCCGTAGATCCCAACTACATACGCTCCGCTAAACCCTCTCCAAAAAAATATATATATATATTTATATATATATATATATATATATATATATATATATATATATATATATATATATATATATATATATATATATATATATATATATATATATATATATATACATCCATCCATCCATTACAGGGCTAAAATAAAATAAAACAAATAAAAATAAACAAACAAGAGGTCTGGTCGCCAACAGTGCACGTCCAGGGCCCCCCGCTCACCACCTACCAGGAATCCCACCCGGCAAAAGGCCATAAGGATCCAGCCCCGTGCCCACAGCTGGCATGCCATGGTACCTCAGCAGACCCAGTGCTGCGATCAGCAATGCACCTACATACATACACACAGATGTCACCATATAAACAAACGTACACACACACATACACGTGCACCCATAAATACACACATATAATTTAACAGAATAAAAAAATTAATAAAATAGATAATTTAAAAAAAAAAATTAAATAAATAAGGGCGGAGAAAAACACAGGAGGGGGACTTTCGCAGGGCAGTTGGGCAGCACCGCCGGGGCCCCAACAAGGGAGGAAAGCTTTCCAGGGGGCTGGCGTACTTGCTCTCGGTGTGTCAGCTGGCTGCACAATTAATTGATTTTAGCCAATTTATTGAGCTTTTTAATGCGTTGAAGCTTGAGCCGGGTGCTACATCGACTCAGTGTCACTATCTGACCGGCTTCGATCTTTTTGTTGATGGTCTTGTGGTCCAGTCTTGTGCTGATCAATCTGGCCCCTGAGATCCTTTGACAGCTCCTTGGTATTTCCCAGCGTTTGGAAGAGAGTGTACCTTGGACAGTTGTCTTTTATCCACAGTTTAGGAATACTCGGATAGGACTAATTTGTGTGCTTGATGAAACGTGATTATAGGTCTGCACGATTTTGAGAAAAATCTATATGCAATTTTTCTCTACAAAATTGCGATTTGATTTGTGATTTTTTAATGTTGTACATAAAAATGCATAAAACAGAGATAATAAAAGGAAAAGGAAGACATGTTATTTTTTGACTGTCAATCAAGATATTCTCGTCTCAATGTCCCACACATTAAAACAATATTCAATAATTTACTTAAAGGCCTACTGAAACCCACTACTACCGACCACGCAGTCTGATAGTTTATACATCAATGATGAAATCTTAACATTGCAACACATGCCAATACGGCCGGGTTAAATTATAAAGTGCAATTTTAAATTTCCCGCTAAACTTCCGGTTGAAAACGTCTATGTATGATGACGTATGCGCGTGACGTCAATCGTTGAAACGGAAGTATTCGGACACATTGTATCCAATACAAAAAGCTCGGTTTTCATCGCAAAATTCCACAGTATTCTAGACATCTGTGTTGGTGAATCTTTTGCAATTTGTTTAATGAACAATGAAGACTGCAAAGAAGAAAGCTGTAGGTGGGATCGGTGTATTAGCGGCTGGCTGCAGCAACACAACCAGGAGGACTTTGACTTGGATAGCAGACGCGCTATCCGACGCTAGCCACCGACCACATCTATGATCGGGTGAAGTCCTTCGTCGCTCCGTTAATCGCTGGAACGCAGGTGAGCACGGGTGTTGATGAGCAGATGAGGGTTGGCTGGCGTAGGTGGATAGCTAATGTTTTTAGCAAAGCTCTGTGAGGTCCCGTTGCTAAGTTAGCTTCAATGGCGTCGTTTTGCAACAGCATTGTTAAGCTTCGCCAGGCTGGAAAGCATTAATCGTGTAGTTACAGGTCCATGGTTTAATAGTATTGTTGATTTTCTGTCTATCCTTCCAGTCTGGGGCTTATTTATTTTGTTTCTATCTGCAGTTAAGCCCAATGCTATCACGTTAGCTCCGTAGCTAAAGTACTTCGCCGATGTATTGTCGTGGAGATAAAAGTCACTGTGAATGTCCATTTCGCGTTATCGACTCTAATTTTCAAGAGGATATAGTATCCGAGGTGGTTTAAAATACAAATCCATGATCTACAATAGAAAAAGGAGAAAGTGTGGAATCCAATGAGCCAGCTTGTACCTAAGTTACGGTCAGAGCAAAAAAAGAAAGTCCTGCACTGCACTCTAGTCCTTCACTCTCACGTTCCTCATCCACAAATATTTCATCTTTGGCTCAAATTATTGGGGTAATCGTCGCTTTCTCGGTTCGAATCGCTGTCGCTGCTGGTGTAAACAATGGGGAAATGTGAGGAACCTTTCAACCTGTGACGTCACGCTACTTCCGGTACAGGCAAGGTTTTTTTTATCAGCGACCAAAAGTTGCGAACTTTATCGTCGATGTTCTCTACTAAATCCTTTCAGCAAAAATATGGCAATATCGCGAAATGATCAAGTATGACACATGGAATGGATCTGCTATCCCCGTTTAAATAAAAAAATGTCATTTCAGTAGGCCTTTAAAAAAATATTTGGCTTTATTCAGACAGACTCAGAGCTTTTGTCTATATTAGCCTCTTTAACTTAATAAATAATATTTAAAATATGAATTATATTACAAATTATTAATCATACTTTATATATTTTTCATATTCTGTCTTTTGCTATTAAACTGAAGCAACCATGAAAATTATTATTTTTGTAAGGAGGTAAACTAAGTACCGTATTTTTCGGAGTATAAGTCGCTCCGGAGTATACGTCGCACCGGCTGAAAATGCATAATAAAGAAGGGAAAAAACATATATAAGTCGCACTGGAGTATAAGTCGCATTTTTTGGGGAAATTTATTTGATAAAACCCAACACCAAGAATAGACATTTGAAAGGCAATTTAAAATAAATAAAGAATAGTGAACAACAGGCTGAATAAGTGTACATTATATGAGGCATAAATAACCAACTGAGAACGTGCCTGGTATGTTAACGTCACATATTATGGTAAGAGTCATTCAAATAACTATAACATATAGAACATGCTATACGTTTACCAAACAATCTGTCACTCCTAATCGTTAAATCCCATGAAATCTTATACGTCTAGTCTCTTACGTGAATGAGCTAAATAATATTATTTGATATTTTACGGTAATGTGTTAATAATTTCACACATAAGTCGCTCCTGAGTATAAGTCGCACCCCTGGCCAAACTATGAAAAAAACTGCGACTTATAGTCCGAAAAATACGGTAACTATAACATATAGAACATGCTATACGTTTACCAAACAATCTGTCACTCCTAATCGCTAAATCCGATGAAATCTTATACGTCTAGTCTCTTACGTGAATGAGCTAAATAATATTATTTGATATTTTACGGTAATGTGTTAATAATTTCACACATAAGTCACTTCTGAGTATAAGTCGTACCCCCGGCCAAACTATGAAAAAAACTGTGACTTATAGTCCGAAAAATACGGTACAACAAGAGGAAAGAAGTTGAGTTGTCGACATATGGGATGAATGAAAGGGTGCATTATAGCACTCTCGAGTCTCTTTTGCATTCCACCATCTTTATGCATCTCACAAAAATCTATATGCACCACTTCCTTCAACAATTCCAGCCGAGCTGACAGCTAAAGTGTGCAGAGTAATCACCCACAACCACTGATGTTTGACAATGATAGAGGGGGCTAGACTGCAAATGGGGAACTATAAATAGAAACAGTGCTGATGCAGCAAGCTAATCTTAGATGGTTCTGCACAAATCACCTTAATCTTAGGGTGAAAAATACCAAATTAGGATTAAAACAAAACTATATTCAGTTGCCAAAAACACACGTTTATAGCTGGGGGGGAAAGTGATCAATTCTTAGATGCATCATGATTGGGATATAGACAAATCTGAATCAATGGGCAAGCGTCCACGTATTGATTTTCTAAGAAATTAAATAAATTAGTAATATTAACGTGTGTTAAATAAAGTCAAACAGACGGTTCTAAAATGTTGAACCAGCGCAGACACACGGAACAAAACACAGACAGGAGTCTAGGAGAAGCCAAGGTAACCGCTAAAATAGCTTAGCTGTGAAGTAGTGAAAAAACTAAAGACTAAGTGCTTTGTACACTTCAAGAGAAGGCTTTACAGCGCAGAGTAAACAGGTAAGAAGCGGAAATGAGCAAGTAGATTAATAACAACACTGTGAGCCATAGAAATAATGAATAGATATGATCATAACGCATTACTCTAATATGACCATGTTTTTCAGCAAAGAGTAATTTAACGAATTATCATTTCAAAACATTTAATCCGATTAACATGGTATTTGCTTCCTCCCTGCATCTTGTGGAGGACGACTCACCTGTAAAGCGGTGACCAGACCAGGTAAGCAGGCAGTTGCTTGCTGCCAGAGGTACATTTACTATGTTACATTTCCTTTAGTAACCTTTTGAATAAAATGTAATTGTCAGATGACGCTGAGAAAACCTGACTTGTTCACAGAAAAAATGACTGATAACTGATTTGAAGAATACTAAAATACTTCTGACAACCAAGTTACTGTTACAACATGAACTTTTACTCACAGCGAGTGTTCAAGCGTGGTTTACTCCAATGCATAATAACATGTTCAATGGCCGCATGGCGCCGACTAGTGGCGAGTATAAGGAAAGGTAAGGGGCGTTTACCAAACTGTACACGTTCAAATCGCTGTACAGACAACTCTAACAGGGCAGAAATGTTGCAAAAGTAGGGTGTAAAAAAGAACGGCAATAGAGAGTTCCTGCTTCTCACAGATCATAGACACGCACGCGCAGATTGAATTAAACGCATGCACATCTGAATGCGCGCGCACAGGTTGTATTACACGTTCACGAATCTGGCTGCGCGGGCTCAAATCTTAGACGGAAGAATTGTCGCAAAAGTCACGTGTAAGCAGACAGCCTATCGAGGGTTTCTTTCTGATTAGGGACAAATAGACAACTTAAAAACACACGTACGTGGATCTGAATACACAGTCAGATGGATATACAGACACTCAAATTAGTACATACACACGCAAATTGGATTACACACGCACAGACTGAGATACACGTTTGCAAATAATTTTGCTACAATATAATTCCATTAATTAGTTCCAGTGTAGAAAAAGTTGTGGAGGTTGTATATCAGGGGTGTCCAAACCTTCTCCAATGAGGGCCGCACACTGAAAAATCAAAGCAAGTGGGGGCCATTTTGATATTTTTTATTTAAAAAACCAATACAATATACGTATGTATAGTTAGGCCTCCACTCAGGCTTGATCCCGGGGACCCCAAAGGGTTTTGGTCAAAAAAATATTTAAAATGTGTCATTATTTAGTATTATTATTATTATTATTATTATTTTTATTATTATAATTATTATTCAAGGTTGACATCTCTAGATCAACATTAGGTCTATCTGTCAATATAAAGTTGGTAAATATTTAAGTTGTATGCCCTTTTTGTTAAAGAAAACCAAGTTTTTTTATGGAAAAAACACAAAATATGCAATATTGTCACCCAATAACATTTTTAAGGGGAATATTTGAGATTATATAATAATTGAAGACAATTATTAAATTAAATAATAAAGGAAGACAAGATGGCGGCGCTTCACGGCGGCAGCTTCTTGCGAGCGCTCTTGGAAGTATAGACCGATTTGGCAAAAATACCCGTCAATTCAGTCAATTTCATGGCTGGCTCACAGCGTGTTCACTCCGTGATCACTTACGACCGACTTACGATTCTGGATGTGGAGAGATCGGGCCATTTTGGGCTGAAAGATGCATGTACGGTGGACCTACTCGCTAGCTTGGGAATTCTTCGCGAGCTACATCCAGCAGTGGCCTTTGAAGCAGCGGCGTCCACTACCAGCGGAGACCGTCAACGAAAGAGACGTAAGCGGTGCGCTCGGAAGCAGAAGCGGGGATGTCGGGCGGGGCTAACAACAAAGCTAAAGGCGTTGTTGTTAGCGGGGCTAACGAAAAAGCTAAATGCTAACCCACAAAGAAGCGCTAATAAGGAGTCTGTTAAGCTAGAACTAGCCAGCGCCAGGCTGGATAATCCCTGCACACATAGCAATTCTCTTAGAATAATATACAACTCACATAATGTTTTTTCTGCGTCAGAGGTGGACATGCATTTTACTGAGGTGGCAAACAATCTAAAAATTCCTGTCATATCAATTCCTAGATATGGTCGAAATTATTTAAAGTGCACTACGCAGAGGTGTGGACTCGAGTCACATGACTTGGACTCGAGTCAGACTCGAGTCATGAATTTGATGACTTTGGACTCGACTTGACAAAATGTAAAGAGACTTGTAACTCGACTTGGACTTTAACATCAATGACTTGTGACTTCACTTGGACTTGAGCCTTTTGACTTGACATGACTTGCTACTTTCCCCAAAACCCAAAGATTAAAAAGTTATTTGGGAGCGCGCCGCTCCGTATTTTTCCTTTTCTTCGTCTGTGTCTATCAGCGTGTTGTTCCTGTCAGCTGGTGTGCTCTCAGTACAACAGCCAATCAAATTAGATCTACGCTGTTTTCATCCCACAGCTCTCATCCAATCAAATTGCAGGACAACCAATGCAGAAGAATTGTCAAACAATGCGGCAGTGAGAAACAATTATTAGGCCAAAGTTAATTTCGTTCGGGTATTAAAACTACGACTTGGTCAACAAAAAACGAATAGCCCTTTGCAAATCATGCAGTTCGAATATTATAGACGGAGACGTAACAACTTCCAACTTCGTTCGACATTTGAAGTTGCACAAAGAAGGGTAAGTTTTGAATGTAAGCTAACGTTTATTGGCTAAGTAACGTGACTTTTATTTGCTGTGTAGTTAAATCAGTGAGGCTGTAAACTCACTGCTAACATTATAACCATAGACATCTTATAAGGGTACGCAGCATGGAGCGCTACTGCCTACTGGCGCAGACGAGACGCGGGGCCGCCATCTTGGAGTGGTGATCCGCTCCACTAGTGCAATTCATTTGGCAGGAGCAATGAACTGTCAGCGCATTTAATTCATGTTACCTCACTGAATACCACTGATTTTCACGCGCTTTTTTGTCATACGTGTAGCTAAGATAAAGGACACATGTTTTGGCGTGTTTTATTATTCATAGTTTGCTTAACAGTAATATAATATTCTTATACGCTATAAGTGACCAGACGTCCGAGATCAAAACTGGGAATATAATCCCAGAGAAAGGGGAAAAAAACAGTTAGCTATTTTTAAATTGAAGAAACAATATGATTAGGTTATATATACATGTGTATATCCTACATAAACAATGTATGAATACATTAGATATCTATATATCTTATAGACTGTATCTCTGTTGCTGCAGCAGCAGCAGAGTTTATTCTGTCTTGACACTTTGTATTGATATTTTGTATTACATTCTTCCCTTAAATGATCATGTTTACAGTCATTGTTTTATATGTATTTTTTATGTACACTACCGTTCAAAAGTTTGGGGTCACCCAAACAATTTTATGGAATAGCCTTCATTTCTAAGAACAAATATAGACTGTCGAGTTTCAGATGAAAGTTCTCTTTTTCTGGCCATTTTGAGCGTTTAATTGACCCCACAAATGTGATGCTCCAGAAACTCAATCTGCTTAAAGGAAGGTCAGTTTTGTAGCTTCTGTAATGAGGTAAACTGTTTTCAGATGTGTGAACATGATTAGACAAGGGTTTTCTAATCATCAATTAGCCTTCTGAGCCAATGAGCAAACACATTGTACCATTAGAACACTGGAGTGATAGTTGTTGGAAATGGGCCTCTATACACCTATGTAGATATTGCACCAAAAACCAGACATTTGCAGCTAGAATAGTCATTTACCACATTAGCAATGTATAGAGTGTATTTCTTTAAAGTTAAGACTAGTTTAAAGTTATCTTCATTGAAAAGTACAGTGCTTTTCCTTCAAAAATAAGGACATTTCAATGTGACCCCAAACTTTTGGACGGTAGTGTATGTTGCTTTGGATAAAAGCGTCTGCCAAATACTTCATCATAAACATATATAAACACCTGAAAATCTTTATATCAGCTAAAACCACCAATCTGTTTCACTGGATTCAGAATAAAACCAAATTATGTCTTACCCAACAATGTTAGTATTTGAATATTGTTACTTGAAGACTTATTCCTGGTTACAATTATACTGTTAAGAAAGTATTGTCTTATACTTTGCCTAAAATGAGAATGCATCATAATCAGTGGCGGCTGGTGAATTTTGTTTTAGGTGGGGCTGAAAGTTTGTAAACCAAACCCCTGTAAGGGGGTCATCCTCCCCCAGAAGATTTCTTTGTGATTTTCACATACAAATATTAAAGATCTTTGCTCCTTCTCAACTCTGTGGTAATATTATTTTCATAAAATACAACCAGTAGTACATTAATGTTAAATCTTACTTGTGAAAAGTAATCACCCGATTCCTGTTTTCAACAGTCCGCTCATTTGAGTAGGAAAACGCTGAACACCATCTTTGTTTTCTACCTGTCAACTGTCAGTGTAGGCTGCTCGCCGGCTCCTCATCACCACTTCAAGATGGCGGCCAAATTGCTCGTGTCACAGCAGCCAATGCTGCGTCTACTTATAAGATGTCTATGGTTATAACGTCATTGCAAACACGGCAATATGTTGCGTCCACTGCAGTTCGCTACCTCATTCATACTTTTTGTCAAGTGATTTTTTTTAAGCAGGGCTGCATGAGGTACCTATACATAACGTTACGTTAGTCAATGTATCACACACAGTAACATAACGTTAGACGGCGGTCAGCAGCACCGCATATTTTAGCCACCTACAAAAACACAAACATAGTCAAATAAAGGTCAGTAAAATGTATACTATCTTAAGAATATGTGTACATATTGCATAGGGCCCTGACATCTAAAAAGTACAACTCTGTTCATTGTTTTGTTCATGTATTTGTTATGTTTTTCATGTGTACGCACACATCAACACACATACAGTATGAGATGAGATCAATGAGATAAGGTAAGAACAGGATAGAAACTGCTGTGGAACTAGTTACAATGCAATATGCCATGGAAATACAATGTTAACACTTTTGTGCAAATAAGTACAGTTGCACTTGTTTTTTCAAATGTGTTTATTCTGTAAAGGAATGAGTTAAATGTTTAAAATGACTGGATAATAGTGCTATTATGAAGTGCAATGTCAGCACTATTTTTTTTCCTGCAATTTCAAATGCACTTGTTTTAATAAATAAATACAGCGTTTTAAAAGCATACACAATCTGTGTAAATATATTAGTCTGTGGTTAAAAGTACTTGAAAGGACTCGAAATTCAAAATGCAGGACTTGGGACTTGACTTGAGACTTTCCAGTCTTGACTTTGGACTTGACTCGGGACTTGCCTGTCTTGACTCGGGACTTGACTCGAGACTTGAGGGCAAAGACTTGAGACTTACTTGTGACTTGCAAAGTAATGACTTGGTCCCACCTCTGGCACTACGCATAATAAACGTAACATTATTAATATTGCTACTACGGATACTTTCAACAAAAACTCCTCAAAACAGCCCACTACCTATAATATGGGCTTTTTAAACATAAGGTCATTGTCTTCCAAAACGTTATTAGTTAATGAAGTCATTAGAGACAACAATCTTGATGTCGTTGGTCTAGCCGAGACCTGGCTCAAACCAGACACATTTTTTGCGCTGGGTGAGGCGTCTCCTCCTGGCTATACGGGAACGCATATTGCCCGTCCCATTAAAAGGGGTGGGGGTGTTGCACTAATATACAACAAAAACTTTAGCCTTACCTCGGACCTAAATAATAAATATAACTCGTTTGAGGTGCTTACTGTGAGGTTTGTCACACCGCTGCCTCTGCACCTGGCTGTCATCTACCGCCCCCCATGGCCCTATTCGGACTTTATCAATGAATTTTCAGAGTTCGTTGCTGATCTAGTGACGCACGCCGACAATATAATCATAATGGGAGACTTTAACATCCATATGAATACCCCATCGGACCCTCCATGCGTGGCGCTCCAGACTATAATTGATAGCTGTGGTCTTACACAAATAATAAATGAACCCACGCATCGCAACGGTAATACGATAGATCTAGTGCTTGTCAGGGGTGTCACCACCTCCAAAGTTACGATACTCCCGTACACTAAAGTAATGTCCGATCATTACCTTATAAAATTCGAAGTTCTGACTCATTGTCAACAAACTAATAATAATAATAATAACTACTATAGCAGCCGCAACATTAATGCTTCCACAACGACGACTCTTACTGACCTACTGCCTTCGGTAATGGCACCATTCCCAAATTATGTGGGCTCTATTGATAACCTCACTAACAACTTTAACGATGCCCTGCGCGACACCATTGATAGTGTAGCACCGCTAAAGCTAAAAAGGGCCCCTAAAAGGCGTACCCCATGGTTTACAGAAGAAACTAAAGCCCAGAAATTATCATGTAGAAAGCTGGAACGCAAATGGCGTGCGACTAAACTTGAGGTTTTCCATCAAGCATGGAGTGATAGTTTAATAACTTATAAACGCATGCTTACCTCAGCTAAAGCTAAATATTACTCAAATCTCATCCACCTCAACAAAAATGATCCTAAATTTTTGTTTAGTTCAGTAGCATCGCTAACCCAACAAGGGACTCCTCCCAGTAGCTCCACCCACTCAGCAGATGACTTTATGAATTTCTTTAATAAGAAAATTGAAGTCATTAGAAAAGAGATTAAAGATCTCAGCTACAACTGGGTTCTATTAACACAGATACGACTGTATATACGACGGACACTGCCCTCCAAAATAGTTTCTCTCTCTTTGATGAAATAACATTGGAGGAATTGTTAAAATGTGTAAATGGGACAAAACAAACAACATGTTTACTTGACCCAATTCCTGGGAAACTTATCAAGGAGCTTTTTGTTTTATTAGGTCCATCAGTGTTAAATATTATAAACGTATCACTTTCCTCTGGCACTGTTCCCCTAGCATTAAAAAAGCGGTTATTCATCCTCTACTCAAAAGACCTAACCTCGATCCTGACCTCATGGTGAACTACCGGCCGGTGTCCCACCTTCCGTTTATCTCGAAAATCCTCGAAAAAATTGTCGCACAGCAGCTAAATGAACACTTAGCGTCTAACAATCTCTGTGAACCTTTTCAATCTGGTTTCAGGGCAAATCACTGTACGGAGACAGCCCTCACAAAAATGACTAATGATCTATTGCTAACGATGGATTCTGATGCGTCATCTATGTTGCTGCTTCTTGATCTTAGCGCCACTTTCGATACTGTTGATCATAATATTTTATTAGAGCGTATCAAAACACGTATTGGGATGTCAGACTTAGCCTTGTCTTGGTTTAACTCTTATCTTACTGACAGGATGCAGTGTTTCTCCCATAACAATGTGACCTCGGACTATGTTAAGGTAACGTGCGGAGTTCCCCAGGGTTCGGTTCTTGGCCCTGCACTCTTTAGTATTTACATGCTGCCGCTAGGTGACATCATACGCAAATACGGTGTTAGCTTTCACTGTTATGCTGATGACACCCAACTCTACATGCCCCTAAAGCTGACCAACACGCCGGATTGTAGTCAGCTGGAGGCGTGTCTTAATGAAATTAAACAATGGATGTCCGCTAACTTTTTGCAACTCAACGCTAAGAAAACGGAAATGCTGATTATCGGTCCTGCTCAACACCGACATCTATTTAATAATACCACCTTAACATTTGACAACGAAACAATTAAACAAGGCGACTCGGTAAAGAATCTAGGTATTATCTTCGACCCAACTCTCTCGTTTGAGTCACACATTAAGAGTGTTACTAAAACGGCCTTCTTTCATCTCCGCAATATCGCTAAAATTCGTTCCATTTTGTCCACAAACGATGCTGAGATCATTATCCATGCGTTCGTTACATCTCGTCTCGATTACTGTAACGTTTTATTTTCGGGCCTCCCAATGTCTAGCATTAAAAGATTACAGATGGTACAAAATGCGGCTGCTAGACTTTTGACAAAAACAAGAAAGTTTGATCATATTACGCCTATACTGGCTCACCTGCACTGGCTTCCTGTGCACCTAAGATGCGACTATAAGGTTTTACTACTTACGTATAAAATACTACACGGTCAAGCTCCTGCCTATCTTGCTGATTGTATTGTACAATATGTCCCGGCAAGAAATCTGCGTTTAAAGAACTACGGCTTATTAGTGATTCCCAGAGCCCAAAAAAAGTCTGCGGGCTATAGAGCGTTTTCTATTCGGGCTCCAATACTATGGAATGCCCTCCCGGTAAAAGTTAGAGATGCTACCTCAGTAGAAGCATTTAAGTCTCATCTTAAAACTCCTTTGTATACTCTAGCCTTCAAAAAGGTGAAAACTAGAGATGCCGATATCCGATATTGTCCAACTCTTAATTACCGATTCCGATATCAACCGATACCGATATATACAGTCGTGGAATTAACACATTATTATGCATAATTTTGTTGTGATGCCCCGCTGGATGCATTAAACAATGTAACAAGATTTTCCAAAATAAATCAGCTCAAGTTATGGAAAAAAAAGCCAACATGGCACTGCCATATTTATTATTGAAGTCACAAAGTGCATTATTTGTTTTAACATGCCTCAAAACAGCAGCTTGGAATTTGGGACATGCTCTCCCTGAGAGACCATGAGGAGGTTGCGGTGGGCGGGGTTGGGGGGGCAGGTTTTGGTAGGGGGGGTGGGGTAGGGGGTAGCGGGGGGTGTATATTGTAGCGTCCCGGAAGAGTTAGTGCTGCAAGGGTTTGATTGATTGATTGAGACTTTTATTAGTAGGTTGCACAGTGAAGTACATATTCCGTACAATTGACCACTAAATGGTAACACCCAAATAAGTTTTTCAACTTGTTTAAGTCGGGGTCCACTTAAATTGATTCATGATACAGATATATACTATCATATATACTATCATCATAATACAGTCATCACACAAGATAATCACATTGAATTATTTACATTATTTACAATCAGGGGTGTGGAGGGGGTGGGGGGTAGGATATGGACAGCAAGTAGTGGACATATAGAGAGAGAGAGAGAAAGAGAGCGAGAAAGAGAGAGATCTGGGGTTCTGGGTATTTGTTCTGTTGTGTTACGGTGCGGATGTTCTCCCGAAATGTGTTTGTCATTCTTGTTTGGTGTGGGTTCACAGTGTGGCGCATATTTGTAACAGTGTTAAAGTTGTTTATACGGCTACCCTCAGTGTGACCTGTATGGCTATTGACCAAGTTTGCATGGCATTCACTTGTGTGTGTGAAAAGCCGTAGATATTATGTGACTGGGCCGGCACTCAAAGGCAGTGCCTTTAAGGTTTATTGGCGCTCTGTACTTTTCCCTTCGTCCGTGTACACAGTGGCGTTTTAAAAAGTCATACATTTTACTTTTTGAAACCGATACCGATAATTTCCGATATTACATTTTAAAGCATTTATCGGCCGATTATATCGGCAGTCCGATATTATCGGACATCCCTAGTGAAAACCTTTGACAGAAAATTAATTTTATGTATGTGCATGACTTCCTGCAGATTGTAGCTGAATTGATCCGCCGTGTTGCGGCGAAAGGCAAAAAAAAAAGCATGTGGATCAGAAACGGTAACGCTATGGCGGTGCCGTACCGCAGGCGGTGGAAACGGACACATTGACTTGAATGACCCCGGATTTCCAAACGAAACCGCCACAGAACAGCACCTTCAATCACAATACGACAATCACCACCGCTGTTCTGTTGCGGCTACGTCGTGCAGTGAAATAGTGCGGGCTCTTACAAGATCTTGCGAATACGTGCGTATTCATGTGATAAGGGAAGTTGTTGTAAAGCAAACCACAAACAGTTGATTCTATCCTTCCAGAGAAGCAGAAGAAAATAAACTCAGTCCCACCATTATTAACAGGCAGTTTTGCCGTGATCAAACATAATTTTTTGTAGCAAGCAACAATACAACAGTAACATCATCCATGGCAAGATGTCCCAACAACCACTCCTATGCTGTAAATGACATAGATTTGTTTTTTGCGTCTGGCAAATATAGAAGCTCTGCGTATATTTAGCGCTGGAATGAGGAACGTAAATGGCATGTCGTGACGTTCCGCAGGCGGTGTAAACGGACACGTTGACTTGAATAAAAATAGAGAGAGTCCGGCGCCGTGCAGGTGCCGTTACGCGGTCGTTTTGCATTCAGTGGAAATCTGGGGTAAAAACCGAGAGATTCCACCGCCGTGACGATTAAGCCCTGCAGTCGTGACACATCCTGTGGAAATCAGAGATGAGTGTGTAAGCTAGGAGCTACAGCCTCACCTCCCCCCCTCCCCCCTCTGTGCATGGAAAAGAAGGAGGGACACAACAGCGCACACAGAGTGATGCTTCCGCGTCAATCACTTGCCCATTTGGTTATGGTTAGGTTTAAGTTTATTTTGAACATGCTACATAGATGCACAAAAATGTTACTCTAGTTTGATCTACTTTAGATGGTTTCATTTTACCAGAAAAATGCAAACTAAAGGTTTAAAATCTATCTTTGCACGTGTGCTCCTTTTTCTTTGTAATACTCGCACAACCTATTTATAGTCGCAAATGAGAATAAAATGCTCACACCATACAGCCCTGATGTAGGAGCTCTACAACAGTGGAGGATGCTGATGAGGAGAGGAGATGAGGAGAATGACGCATTGTATCACAAATATGTGAGTACTAAAGCGCTTACAATTGTATACGGTACTATATTAGATATTGATTAATGTTCCAATCAATTATTAACATATTAAAATAACTAATATGATAAATGATTGTGTTGTTTTTGTTATGTGGCAAACCATAATGATAATGAAGGCTTTGGGCCCGTAAATACGCCCTTGATTAGGCCATTGTCTACTATGACAGAGCAGTGATTTCAATTTATAGTATGTTCAGGTAATGAAAGGAGGAGACGTGTTTGTGGGTCCTTCATTGAGTCTGATGCTAGATTATTTTGTTTGGCTGTGCTATTACAATATTACTACTTATTGCTTATGTATTATTATTACTATTACTTATATGTCTGCTATAATATACAATTGTTTTTATGTACTGTATGTACACAGTGCATATGTTGTTGTTTACACTACAGTAATCATAAAACTATTCAAAACATTTCGATAAAGGCATAGACTGAAAGAACAACTCATTGACTTGAGATCATTTGCTGACAGCTTCATCACCCCCAGTTCAAAAGTCCCATCTGCGTGCCTGATGTAATACATACTAAGCAGCAAGCAGCACAAACATAAAAAAAACAATGGCGGGTGGAGATAAATGTGCATTTTCTAGCTGGAAATACAGACAGAATTTTGAGTTGTAGTCAGCTCAAGATGACCCTTATTAATGTGATGTTTATCTAATTGTGTATGACTTTTAGAATTCATTGTATGCATCCTTTATAAGCACAAACATGTATGTTGTAATAAAAACTAATGAGAGAAATAAGTTTAAGTTTAAACAAACTACATCAAGTACAAAAAACATCAATATATAAAACTCTAGTTTGAAGGACTGTTATGGGGGGTAAGATTTTCATAAAGCTATGAATCAGAGGCCGGTCTGTACTGTAAATGTTGTTTTTTTGGACATGTATTGTAAGACCTACATGTATAATCTCATCAAACTGATAATACTGCATAGTCAAAAAAAAAGTTACGTAAGAGGTTCTTAACCCTTTTGACCTTAGGGCCCAACTTTTCCACTACAGAGGGGCTTGAGTCCCACTCAATAACTACCACTGAATTTGTAAACTTACTCTTGATTTTAATCTTATTAAATAATTATACCTTACCTACTTACAATTTAACAGGATAAACCCTGTCAAATACTATGAAAGCATGTGATAATCACAAAGATTATTATCAAGCTCAGGCTGATTACAAACATAGGTACTAATCAAATATATTGCAAAGAAGTTACTTGTATAAACTGATGAAAATATATTTACATACAATTACACAGTGCTAAAATAAACACATTCTAACTAAATTAATAATAAATAATAATATTTATGTTTTTAATAAAATAATCTGTCAATAAAAGTTAAGTGCAAATAAAAATACAGCTTCTCCACTTTAGCCATAATTGTTGTGTTTAAGAAACTTCTCTATGATTTAAGCTCCAGAATTCTTATGTTTGTTTGATATCGTCATTAGTGGTGTAAAAGTGTATTACAACTGAGTCCGACTGCCACCCATACAGATCACCTCTGAGAAACAGTTATTTTTTGGCGGCTCTCTAGAACAGTGGTTCTCAAATGGGGGTACGCGTACCCCTGGGGGTACTTGAAGGTATGCCAAGGGGTGCATGATATTTTTTTTAAATATTCTAAAAATAGCAACAATTCAAAAATCCTTTATAAATATATGTATTTAATAATACTTCGACAAAATATGAATGTAAGTTCATAAACTGAACATCTAATCAAGTAGGCTATTCCATTCATTACCATAAACCCAGAGTTTCCCCCATGCCATGATGGTTTGACCCTACCTGGCGGTGCCACACGGCACCAACTGTCAATCAACTATCCATGTAGAAAACAATGGAGGCTTGGTTAAAGCGTAGCAGTAATGCAGCTGAGACATGTGGACATGTTCCATAAATATTGATGTTAAAGATTTCTTTTTTTGTGAAGAAATGTTGAGAATGAAGTTCATGAATCCAGATGGATCTCTTTTACAATCCCCAAAGAGGGCACATTAAGTTGATGATTACTTCTATATGTAGAAATCTGTATTTATAATTGAATCACTTGTTTATTTTTCAACAAGTTTTTAGTTATTTTTATATCTTTTTTTCCAAATAGTTCAAGAAAGACCACTACAAATGAGCAATATTTTGCACTGCTATACAATTTAATAAATCAGAAACTGATGACATAGTGCTGTATTTTACTTCTTTATCTCTTTTTTTCAACCAAAAATGCTTTGCTCTGATTAGGGGGTACTTGAATTAAAAAAATGTTCACAGGGGGTACATCACTGAAAAAAGGTTGAGAACCACTGCTCTAGAAGACGCTCACTACCTAACAATGGGCCCAAGCCGCAGGGGTGAAAAAACCCTGCTTTATGTGACGGGAGCATGCTATTTTTAAGAAGAATCTTAAAAAAAACACTAGTCATAGATTGCATTCCAAGTATCTGTAAAGTGGAATTGATTTTTAAAAAAATGGCGCATTCAAGTTATTAGCAAAAAAATGCAATCATCTAACCACCAATATGACACTTGCAGCAAAACTTAAATGAAAACTGCAGCTTCAAATTTGAATAATGAATGATATGGATGATTATTTGAATTTTTTGTGTCGATTATTTGTGATTGTCATCGATTACAATCGATTATCATCGAAGATGGAAACAGTTCAAAAATTCATTATCTTGGTCTCATTTTTTTTACATAAACCCTAGCAGGGCTGTGTATATTATAATATTGTTACATTTCGTATCTACTAATCACCATATACATTGTGGAAAGTGAAAAGTGACTGGTAAGAAAATGTTTAAATTCTGGTCACAAATAGATTCAAGATTTTGATCTTGCTCATTTTTTGCAATGCAATTTACAATGCCCACCCTATAGTTGAAAGGTGCCTAATGGAATTGAGGTCAAAGTTCTGTGTGGGCTCACTGTGCCCTTATGGGGTTGGACACTGTCCAGCCAGATTAGGCGGGCCTGTGGAGCAATAAGGAGTTAAACAGCTGATATCTAATTTTACAGTCATTATTTCCTGATATTGATCATCTAATGAAAATTTGTGAATCTTGAAAATATATGTAATTTACAATCGAGGTTGAATCATTTTTAGCGCAGATGTATAAAGAGATTTACCGTATTTTTCGGTCTAAAAGGCGTACTTAAAATGATTGTATTTTTATATCTCGGTGTGCCTAATGTACAAATTAATTCTGGTTGTGCTTCCCAACCTCGAAGCAATTTTATTTGGTACATGATGGAATAATAAGTGTGACCGGTAGATGGCAGTCACACATAAGAAATGTGTGTGGACTGCAAGTTGATGCCTGTTCAATAAATGACGCTAGCAAGCAAGCCCAAAACTTTGATGTTTCATTGAGAATATAAAATATTACACAGAGCGCTCCAAAATCTGTCAAAATGTTTTAGTACGACTTTGTTAAACTACGAAATTACTTGCTTGATGGATTGTCGCCGCATTTCGGCTACCATGGTCAGACGCACTGTGGTTCAACAAACGGGTATTATTATGGTGTATGTATAAGAACTCCAAAATGGAACCTGTTTGGAGACATTATCTGGGGTTTTGTTTAGCAATATTATGCAAAAAAAACTTGTCTTACCTATTGGTTCCTGTTGATGTGTATTTGGGATCTGCATAATTCCCGAAAATTTGCGCACGTCCGCCAGTTTAGTCAGCGCCGACTCCATAGTTAATAAGCTCCTTCTTTTTCCTCTATCCTCTTGTTGTGGGGCATTCATTCCCCGCTATTGCATTTTCAAATACAAAGTAGCGTACAGTTCAAACTTAATCTGTCAGTAGACTCGCTATGGAAGTGCTACAAACTACTGTAAAACAAAGATGATGGGGAGAAGACACAGTCAAAGTGGGGATACGTAAATAAGACCACTCACAAAACAGTGCATCCTAAAAAGACGGTCAGACAGCGTATTAAATATGGTCTGTAAAACACAATCTATGCAAAATGTTGTCCAACTAACCACCATTACATGATATGTAGACCACAAGGAAGTGTTTTAAATGTTGAAAGATAAATCAAAATCTGACTACTTTAATGCGCCTTATGATCCATGTGCGCCTTTTTATGAAAACAGACCTGAATAGACCCGCTCAATAGGTACTGTATGGTCGGAAAAATACGGTATGTTGAAAACAATGACAAAATGGATTGTCCTTACCATTGACAGTTAGATGCACCCAGCTGCCATTGTGGAAAGTGTCATATTGCTGCTCTAGCATCAGCACCTTACACTCATACCAGCCCTGGTCATCTGAACGGACCTTTTCTATCCGCAAGGAGGACTTGCCATACAGACTGGCACGGCCTAGAGGGAGGGAAAGACAAATGATATCAGCAAATGAGGGTAGATTGGATGTAATTACAAATGTATGAGTGTGAAGCGAACCAACTACCAAAATAAATAGGAAATAGGAAAATGTGTTACGTTGCAGCCTTTTTCCAGAATGGATTAAATTATTTTTTCTCCTCAAATTCCTCAGAATGAAAACATGGAAAAATATGTTTTAAATGTTTACAAATTTAGAAGAAAGAAATGCATGTGCGTAAGTATTTAAATCCTTTTCCATAAAGTAAAAAAATTTAAGCTTAGGTTCATCCTATTTCCACTGATCCTGCTTGAAACGTTTCTACAGTTTAATTGTAGTCAACCTGTTCAGTTGATCCGACATAAATGGGGAAGTCACTGATATGTCTATATAAAGGTCCCAAAGTTGAGTGCATGTACAAACCAAGCATGATGTCGAAATATATTTGAGGATAAGTATAACAAAGACTATGCTACTTTAAAGTTCCCAATAAGCAGGTTGGCCTTCATTAGCTGAAATTGGATGAAGTTTGGAACCACTGAACTCTTCCATGAGCTGGCTGGCCGTCTAAACTGAAAGATTGGAGGAAAAAGGCCAAAGAACCCGACGGTCACGCTGAAAGAGTTTCAGCATTCCTCTGTCCTCTGTTGTACGACAGACAACCTTTCTCTAGAACAGTTATTAACTTATTTTGTTTTTAATCCTGTTTTGCAGTGTGCCAGGGGCCCATAAAACGAGCCACACATGGATCGCACTTTGATCACCCCTACTTTTGGGGCTCTATGTCAGGGCTTGGCATTTGTTGTATGGGCTCTGTGAGCAACCACAACTCTATTTGGCTTGTTGTACGAGCATGTTGTACAACTGGAGCTGGTCAATTACAACAGTAGTTGGCTGCACACGTCACGCAATGCAAGTAGGCGGGGTGAGTCTTTGTGCCGCATGCTGGCGCTTTAGCATGGGAACATTGTGCTGGTTTCAGGGACTGAGTTTGCCCCAAAATGTGTGTTTAAGGATTAAAACGTGTGCATGTATGACAGGTCTGTTGGTCAATATACAAAAATGGAGGGCAGTGATGTGATAAGGCATTTATTAGTTAGAATATTTTCGAGATCTACTGGAAAGGTCCCAAAATCGATGGCCTGTATGGTAGGGTGGCCAGACGGAAGCCACTGCTATGTAGAAATGCACATGGCAGTCTGCCTGGAGTTTGCCAAAAAGCATTTGAAGAAACAATATTCTCTGGACTGATGAGACAAAGATTTAGATTATTTGGCTTGAAAGGTGCTATGTTTGGAAGGGGTTTAAAGGGGTAAATGAATAAAGCAAGTACTGAGACATTTTGGATCCAAATGTGCTCTTGAGCGCTGTCCTGAAGCACACTGTGAATTTCCCTATATCCCACCAACAATGCTTCATTTATAAGCTGTGGCCTGCATATTAACCAAGCTATAGCGACATTGTTATTTTAAGAGCACCAACAAACTACTTTTCTGGCGTAGTGACACATCACCTTGCTCACACTGCTCCTTCAAACACGCTACTAGCTAGCCTGACTTGCTCATAACGCTGGTTAAGACCTGTCATAAAATAAAGAAGAATGAGCTTGAGCCGCTTCTGCTGTATTACCTTTAGGTGAGTAAAAGTTAATGCTAAATCATAAATCATACATTCACCTGTATAGTAGAAGGTTGTGGCACCAACCTTGGTCAACCTAAAAAACCACCACTCTACCAACTTGATACTATATGGCTCTTAACAAATGGAACGCATCACAAAACCCAACAACATCGCTAGAAAGCATGTTTTTTCTGAGGAATGAGGATTATTCTTAATTTACCAGTTTAAGGTTAAGGATGGGTAGCAAATCTGGTACCTTTTTGGCAGCGACCGAATCCTGCCGGTCCAATTCACGTAAAATCCACTGGTTCTATGTTATCGTACCTGGGTTGCCCGTGACGTCACGTCCGGTTGCCAACTCTTCGCATTTTGTCGCTTGCAATCCCTCTCATAGCACTGAGGTTGGACTCAACCAAACTACCTCCAGGTAATGTTGCTATCTCCAGTGCCAACAAAGTAATTGACTCCAAAAATGCTCCATTGTAAGTTAGGTAAGCTCCACATTAAAAAAAAATAAAAAAAATGTGCTAGCTTGATGCTAATATACATTGGCTTTGCTACTGACATGCTACTGATATACCATTAGCGATTTTACATGGCGATTTCAACATCCCTAAATTTGTTAATGTAAACTACAACTAAGATGTACAATACAATACATACGCACAATGCATAATAAGTACAATAATTACGGCAGTAACACTCTTTAGGGCGCATAAAAGATTAAATTTAGTAAAGACTGAACTGACTAGCCGACACACCATAAACTATACACTGCATCTTAAACTTGCAACTGTAATTGCATCTTAATGTCATACTTCAAAAGACTCAGAAATGGGGGATGCTCCCCCCCCAGCCACACACACACACACACACCTTGTCCAAATATACCCAAACATGTCTCAAACGTTTGTGCTGCAAAAATTTGCGTTTGTGCCGTTACGGTTTTTAAATTATTCTAAAATACATTTTATGTCTAGTGATGTCATCTAATTTTCAGTCTAACTATGAGAGCTACCTTCTCAAAATGCTCCCAAACCAGTCCCAATCCCGAAGTCGAAGTGCGTTGCTATGGAAACGGAATAAAAAATGCGTGGAGGAAATAAGTTCCGGTAATGCATAAAATGGTGTTGGAGGTTTTTGGACAGTTTTTAGATCATATCTCGGTTACCTGCATTGTTAGCCACCTCTCACGAACAGTTTTCAGTATTTAGAATTTACAGAAAATAGAAAGACGTTCTTGTCTCACATAAAGATTGTGGGTGATGGGAACAATTCCTCGAAAAAGGGCAGTTTTCATTTAAAATGTTAAGCTCTTAGTTTCGATTGCATATACTTTCTGAGCCTGTCTGTTGTTTAAATTTCCTTGACTTAATTCTGATTCACAAGCAAACTCTGTGTGCTTACCTGTTGTACGTTTTTGCTCCATCATCAGCTGTTCGTCCCTTGTGACTCTGAATAGTCTTTGAAAAGATTGCAGTACCTGCACGATGACTAGCAAGCCAGCACCAACCAACATTTGAATGGTATGAGCTGACTACTTACAGCTAGCATACATACTAATAATAACCAAATATTTTTCTATTTCAATACAAATTATGTGATGAGGTCACATTCACGTTCACATTATAATTCATTTATATGCAAAAATATGTGTAAGTGTAAAAGTTACACAAGCAGCAAACTGCATGCCAGTCTGCTTTTAGCCAAATTCATTGTTAGGCAGAGCCAATAAAATAATTGTTATATTATATTGTAAGGCTGAAACGACGTCATCGGTTATGTAAATACGTCGACGCCGTTTTTGTGCGTCGACGCGTCGCTTATTTACGTCACACTACCGTCATGGCGGAGCGCAAAGCAGACTGTGCGAGCGAGGGGAAAAACGCACGCCAAAAGTCGTCAAAAGTGTGGGAGTATTTCAATACACAGCCTAATAATGTTGTTGTATGCACACTGTGTCGAGCAGAAATGGCCTATCATAGCAGCACAACGGCTATGAACGAACATTTGAAAAGAAAACCATCAACCATCAACTAGTCAATCGTCCGCGTTAGCATACGTTGTCATCATTACACAAAAACATGAATGTGTCATTTGTATCTACTAGGGGTGTAACGGTATGTGTTTTGTATTGAACCGTTTCGGTACGGGGCTTTCGGTTCGGTACGGGGGTGTACCGAACGAGTTTCTAAGCTAAAGCTAACTTTAGCTGCTAAAGTCTTAACAAGTTGCTTTGCTTCTCTGCCTCTGTCTCAGCACGCAGCATTGTCCCACCCATACAACCATCTGATTGGTACACACGCAGCATTGTCCCACCCACACAACCATCTGATTGGTACACACGAAGCATTATCAGCCAATCAGCAGTGCGTATTCATAGCGCATGTAGTCAGCGCTTCAGCGTCGAGCAGATAGGTGTTTAGCAAGTGAGCATCAGGCAGCGGACTCTCCCCAAATGATAATAAACACCTCCCAGTCAACTACTAGTAACATCACTATGAGCCCGTTGACCTTCTAGAAACTTAAACTGCAGCTCAGCTCGCTCGCAGTCCTGGTTTGAGGTGAAGGCTAATTACCTCTCAGTTCCAGCCACATCGACCCCTTCTGAGCGCCTATTTTCAGCTGCTGGGAATATTGTAAACAAGAAAAGAAGCAAAGCAAGTAGACATGCTAACCTTTCTTCATTACAACTGTTAGTCACTCACTGGAATGAGTAGAATTGGTTATTGTGTACTGTGTTGGACTGGATGTTTATTTTGCACATTTTAAAAGCAATACTTAATGTTTACAGTGCTCCAGAATATTTAGATTGGCACTTTTTTGTATTGGATGTTTATCTTTATTTTTGCACATTTTAGCAAATAAGCAATACTTTCACTTTTGTTGAAATGTTTACACTGTTGTTACAGAATATTTCATTTTGCACTTTTTTGTATTGGATGTTTATCTTTATTTTTGCACATTTTAAAGCAAAATAAGCAATACTTTTACTTTTGAAATGCTTATACTATTGCAGAATATTAAGATTTGCACTTGATGTTGACTTTTATATTTGCACATTAAAAAGCAAATAAGCTACTTTTAATTTTGTTAAATGTTAAAAGTTTTAAATGTTTACATTGTTACAGAATATTTTGTCATGTTGTTGTCAATGTTGACTGAGTGGCCATACTTTTTTTTTGTAAATAAACGCCATGCCTTTTGAAAAAACTGGCCTACTTTTATTTTTTCATCTTCATTTTAAATAAAATAAAATAAAAAATAATCGGTAAAAGGAAAAATAATCTATAGATGAATCGAAAAAAATAATCTATAGATTAACCGATTAATCGAAAAAATAATCTATAGATCAATCGATAGAAAAATAATCGTTAGCTGCAGCCTTATTATATTGTTATGTTATGTTATAAATAATAGTCGTTTGAAACAGTCAACTTTTCAGAAAAATGTCCAAAAATAATTGTTAGTGGAAGCTTTGGTCTAAATTTAGGGGAATATATAGTTCCTTTTTTCAAATCATATAGTCAATAAAATTGACCATAAATAAATAAGTTAAAGTTAAAGTACCAATGATTGTCACACACACACTAGGTGTGGTGAAATTTGTCCTCTGCATTTGACTCATCCCCTTGTTCACCCCCTGGGAGGTGAGGGGAGCAGTGGGCAACAGCGGTGGCCGCGCCCGGGAATAATGTTTGGTGATTTAACCCCCAATTCCAACCCTTCATGCTGAGTGCCAAGCAGGGAGGTAATGGGTCCCATGTTTATAGTCTTTGGTATGACTCGGCGGGGTTTGAACTCACAACTAGGGCTGCAACTAACAACTATTTTGATAATCGATTAATCTGTCGATTATAACTTCGATTAATAATCGGATAAAATAGACTAACTACATTTCTATACTTTCAAGTATTTTATTGAAAAAAAACAGCATACTGGCACCATACTTATTTTGATTATTGTTTCTCAGCTGTTTGTAAATGTTGCAGTTTATAAATAAAGGTTTAAACATTTTTTTTTTTAAAGTAGCCTCTGCGCATGTGCGTAGCATAGATCCAACGAATCGATGACTAAATTAATCGCCAACTATTTTTATAATCGATTTTAATCGATTAATTGTTGCAGCCCTACTCACAACCTACCGATCTCAGGGTGGACACTCCAACCACTAGGCCACTGAGTAGGCCTAGTGGTTAGAATACATGTGATCGGTATCAGTATCAGCCGAGCTCCCATGTGGATGATCGTACTGTATATGAACCGGCAGCATAGAGTGTCCGCCCCGAGATCGGTAGGTCGTGAGTTTAAACCCTGGCCGAGTCATACCAAAGACTATAAAAATGGGAACCATTACCTCCCTGCTTGGCACTCAGCATCAAGGGTTGGAATTGGGGGTTAAATCACCAAATGATTCCCGGGGCGAGGCCGCCGCTGCTGTTCACTGCTCCCCTCACCTCCCAGGGGGTGGAACATGGGGATGGGTCTAATGCAGAGGATAATTTCACCGCACCTAGTGTGTGTGTGACAATCATTGGAACTTTTTTTTTTTAAACCTTGATCGGAACACCCCAGCTGTAACAACAAAATGTGGGAGTGAAACACTGATACTTTCCAGATGCACTGTAGGTGTACAAATACTTTTCTGTGCAACTTTATTCGGCGCAGTATTAGAGAAACTACTGCTAAGTGCGATATCTAAAAACTTAACAACAAATTTAAATACACAGTGAAACCTGTCAGCCTCAGTGTGGCTGAGAGGTTCATCTCTCCATAAGTGCATCACTCCATTTTTGTAACACACTGAGAGGCAATGACAGTTCATTACTTCCTGTGAGAAGTAGGAAGGGGCCAATGTGTGACAACTGACAGCCCGTGGTGATTCAACACAGATATTAACTTTTGACTGGATGAGTGCTGGGGTCGATGGAACATGCTTTTTGCTCCGGGCAAGCTGGCAACTGGATCATAGCAGATGGTGTTTGGCAATAAGGGTTAAACAAAGGATTTTAGGGAGTGTATGACATCTCCAAACCTCAGCATTATCAGAAACAAGCTGGGCCCTATTAATCCCCTTACTCCCCTCAATCCGCTTGTGACTGGTCCTGACTAAATTTGTATGACTTTCTATATCCGCTCTGAATGACAACAGAAGGAAAAATCCTCTGCAGTGCATGATACTATTATTAGAGCAATTTTGTATAAAGATAGAGAAGTACTTTGACCATGAAAGAATTGTGGCTTTCAAATTTCACCTTCAATTAGAGTAGAATTTAAAGGTGCCATATGTAGAAATGTCATGTCAAGTCATCATTAAATGGCCCTGATATGTCAAAAGGCATTAATAAATCATGGTCTTTTCAAATACCTCTATAACTGACAACAGTATTTCAGCCGGGATATGCTACTTCGAAAATTAGATTTACAGCCCCGAAATCTTTTTATTGTTTTCATTTCAATGCCTCGCCCTCCCCCGTTGGACCAATTAGAAAGTCTGTGAGTGTGTCACATCCAGGTTGCCAGTTACGCACCGTCATCTTCATCTAGCTATTGCCACTGGTAAAGTTACTAAACATGTCAGACCTTAGTAAATCTAAAAGGCCTCGTTACGATTCTCAACTTATTCATGACAAAGCCAGGAACAAAACTAGGATTTGTTTCGGGGATGCCTTTGAAAGATGGAGACGATTGAAGGCGGAGAAGACGCCGAACTTGCTAATTTCCTCCTTGATAGGTAAGTAACAACAGTGTCAGTGCCTATTTCGTTCTCAATATGCCGATACGCTAAGGAAATGGGTTCTAACATTAGCACGGCTAATTGCGGTTTCTGCTACTGTATGTGCATCAAACACATACGAGGTGGTATTTTGGTATTTGCTTGGTACATTATAATACATTACACGTAATGATTTTCTACTTTGTGTATTGACATACATGGTAGTAGACTATATGATTTATACATAACATGTTTTTTGCATAACGTGGGTTGGCTCATAGAATTGCTCTCTGCACTGAAAGATGGTGATGTGCGTACATAGAAGAGAATGCAGTGTGTCAGGTTGGATGCATCATGGAGTTATGCTGAACGGAATGTGGCGGTAATTTTACTGTTGGCCTTGGCTTGCCATCAAAGTAGGCTTATGCGATATATAATATATTATATATTATTATACATAATATATTGCGATGGTGGTCCAAACGGTCAAACTAGACATTTTAGCAGGGTAATGCCAACAATCTGTCCCTAATCCCGACTAAAATATTGCTGCGTAACTTTACAAATACATTTGGTTAATCGACATCAGTAAAATGTGGCATATTTATTTACTAAACCATCTTGCAAGAAGCATAAACAAGAGAAACCTACAGGGTAGGACTCGTCGATTGCCGTTTGAAGGTCCTTGGAGTAGGAATCGGATTCGGCTACGTATCTGGCAACCTCAGTCATGGAGAGTGGGAGAGGACTACAGAATATTGACTGTGGTTGCAGTACCATTTCTGGCCAGATTACTACGTAATAATTTTCATATTTAATTGATATTGTTATAGCATATACTTTTTTTTAATCCCACAATAGGATGTTTTGTTTTTGTCTGATAATAATTGTGGTCAAAAATGTAATCACTCATTGATCTATTGATATTAATTTCAAGTATCAGAATCAGCATTGGTATGACCAATACTGCCCCTTTACCTACTTGGTATTGGATCGATACCCACGATACCCACATCTGTAGTATCACTCAAAACTAATGTAAAGTATCCAAACAGAAGAATATGACTGCTTATTATATTTTACCAGAAATGTAGATTAAAACATGTTCCAACAGAAAATAACTATCAACAGTCTTTAATTAGTAGAATAACAATAGTTTCGATTAAAAAAAGCAAAAAACGAAAATGACGCCATATGTTACCACATACATCAGCAGTAGCAAAATTAGAAGCCTTTGTTAGTAATGTGCGGCTCAATACTGAAATATTGATACCGCCGATACCAGATCTTTATTCTCCAATATCAATTCTCAAATAAAAATATCAATACTTCTGATCCTTCATAGTTATTTGAGATCATGTAAATCATTACCAGAAACACAGTGTAAAGTAACAAAATCCTTAAGCTCTTGTCTAAATGAAACACGATTGGTGGGAACGACCTTGTCTTCCGCCCAGGTAAGTAAGTAATGTGCAAGCAAGAAAATGACAGGCAATTACAATCAGTCACTTAGTATTATAAAACCGCAAGGGCCTGATTTATTAAAGGTTTGCGTGTACTAAAACACGTGCAAATCTGATAGCACACGCAAAGCTGATCTACTAAACGTCTGTTAAGTGAGCAGAATAAGCAATACACTTTGTCCACATTAATATGCACAATATATGCTGATCATCAAAACGCCAACAATACTGGGAGGAGAAAATACAAATATAACTTTTAAGCATGCGCAATGTGATTAATCACCGTTTTGCGAGCACTATTTAGCGTTTTATTTAAAGGCCTACTGAAACCCACTACTACCAACCACGCAGTCTGATAGTTTATATATTAATGATGAAATCTTAACATTGCAACACATGCCAATACAGCCGGGTTAACTTATAAAGTGCAATTTTAAAATTCCCGCCACACTTCCGGTTGAAAAACTCCTTTGGATATGATTTATGCACGTGACGTCACAAAAGCAACGGAAGTGGTTGGACCCCATCGGACCTGATAGAAAAGCCTCTTGTTTTCTTTGACAAAATTCCACAGTATTCTGAATCTTTTGCAATTTGTTTAATGAACAATGGAGAATGCAAAGAAGAACGTTGTAGGTGGGATCGATCGGTGTCTTAGCGGCTAAGTACAATATTGTAATATCCGACTTTTGGCTAACAGCAGCTCGTGTATGTGTGTGTGTTACTTTTTGAACTACAACCAGTTACCGCTTGTTAACAAAGCGATTGAGCAATTTGTTTAATGGACACTGGAGACTGCAAATAAGAAAGTTGGAGCCGGTGGAGCAGCGGACTACAGCAACACCAACACCAGGAGGTTGTGTTGTGTTTTGAGCAGGATAGCAGACGCACTACGGTGAGTCTAGTTTTGGCTTCCAAACATTTGATCGATTGCCCGTACGTGCGTGTCGATATGTGCATGTGACGTACGTAACTTTGGGGAAATATATGTTTCTTGCCGACTCTGATGGCGGCCGGGGTGTCGTCAAAAGCGTACAACGCCCGCCGCCGCATCTAAGTTAGCTACGCAGCTAGGTTAGCTTCTGTTTTTTTAGCTTCGCTAAGCTGAATAATATTAATCGTGTATTTACATGTTCATGGTTTAATAGTATTATTGATCTTCTGTCTATCCATCCAGTCAGGGTTTTTTTTTATTTAGTTTCTATCTGCATTTGAGACTGGCGCTATCGCGTTGGCTACGTAGCTAGGTTAGCTTCTGTTTTTTTAGCTTCGCCAAGCGGAATATTATTAATCGTGTATTTACATGTTCATGGTTTAATAGTATTATTGATCTTCTGTCTATCCATCCAGTCAGGGTTTTTTTTTTATTTAGTTTCTATCTGCATTTGAGACTGGCGCTATCGCGTTGGCTACGTTGCTAGGTTAGCTTCTGTTTTTTTAGCTTCGCCAAGCGGAATATAATTAATCGTGTATTTACATGTTCATGGTTTAATAGTATTATTGATCTCCTGTCTATCCATCCAGTCAGGTTTTTTTTAAATTTAGTTTCTATCTGCATTTGAGACTGCTGCTATCAAGTTGGCTACGTAGCTAGGTTAGCTTCTATTTTTTTAGCTTCGCAAAGCTGAATTATTAATCGTGTATTTACATGTTCAGTCACTGTGAATGTCCATTTCGCGTTCTCGACTCTCATTTTCAAGAGGATATAGTATCTAAAATGGTTTAAAATACAAATCTGTGATACACAATAGAAAAAGGACAGCGTGTGGAATCCAATGAGCCAGCTTGTACCTAAGTTACGGTCAGAGCGAAAAAAGATACGTCCATCACTGCCTTTCAAGTCCTTCACTGTAACGTTCCTCATCTACGAATCTTTCATCCTCGCTCAAATTAATGGTGTAATCGTCACTTTCTCGGTCCGAATCTCTCTCACTCCATTGTAAACAACGGGAATTGTGAGCAGCACTACCGCTTGTGACGTCACGCTACTTCCGGTACAGGCAAGGCTTTTTTTATCAGCGAGCAAAAGTTGCACACTTTATCGTCGATTTTCTCTACTAAATCCTTTCAGCAAAAATATGGCAATATCGCGAAATGATCAAGTATGACTCTTAGAATGGATCTGCTATTCCCGTTTAAATAAAACAAATTCATTTCAGTAGGCTCTTCTCTGAGCTGCCACCTTACCGTGGTAGAGGAGTTTGCGTGTCTCAATGATCCCAGGAGCTATGTTGTCCGGGGGCTTCCATGCCCCCTGGTAGGGTCTCCCAAGACAAACAGGTCCTAGGTGAGGGATCAGACAAAGAGCAGCTCGAAGACTTCTATGGAAATACAAGAACCGAGACTCAGATTTCCCTCGCCCGGACGCGGGTCACCGGGGCCCCCCTCTGGAGCCAGGCCCGGAGTTGGGGCACGATGGCGAGCGCCTGGTGGCCGGGCCTGTCCCAATGGGGCCCGGCCGGGCACAGCCCGAAGAGGCAACGTGGGTCCCCCCTCCAATGGGCTCACCACCCATAGCAGGGGCCATAGAGGTCGGGTGCAATGTGAGCTGGGCGGAAGCCGTAGGCAGGGCACTTGGCGGTCCGATCCTCGGCTACAGAAGCTAGCTCTTGGGACGTGGAACGTCACCTCGCTGGGGGGGAAGGAGCCTGAGCTAGTGCGCGAGGTGGAGAAGTTCCGGCTAGACATAGTCGGACTCACTTCGACGCACAGCAAGGGCTCTGGAACCAGTTCTCTCGAGAGGGGATGGACTCTCTTCCACTCTGGCGTTGCCGGCAGTGAGAGGCGACGGGCTGGGGTGGCAATTCTTGTTGCCCCCCGGCTCAGAACCTGCATGTTGGAGTTCAACCCGGTGGACGAGAGGGTAGCTTCCCTCCGCCTTCGGGTGGGGGGACGGGTCCTGACTGTTGTTTGCGCTTACGCGCCAAACATCAGCTCAGAGTACCCACCCTTTTTGGATTCACTCGAGGGAGTACTTGAGGGTGCTCCCCCGGGTGATTCCCTCGTTCTACTGGGGGACTTCAACGCTCATATTGGCAACGACAGTGAAACCTGGAGAGGCGTGATTGGTAAGAATGGCCGCCCGGATCTGAACCCGAGTGGTGTGTTGTTATTGGACTTTTGTGCCCGTCACGGATTGTCCATAACGAACACCATGTTCAAGCATAAGGGTGTCCATATGTGCACTTGGCACCAGGACACCCTGGGCCGCAGTTCCATGATCGACTTTGTAGTTGTGTCATCGGATTTGCGGCCTCATGTTTTGGACACTCGGGTGAAGAGAGGGGCGGAGCTTTCTACCGATCACCACCTGGTGGTGAGTTGGCTGCGATGGTGGGGGAGGATGCCGGACAGACCTGGCAGGCCCAAACGCATTGTGAGGGTTTGCTGGGAACGTCTGGCAGAGTCTCCTGTCAGAGAGAGTTTCAATTCCCACCTCCGGAAGAACTTTGAACATGTCACGAGGGAGGTGCTGGACATTGAGTCCGAGTGGACCATGTTCCGCACCTCTATTGTCGAGGCGACTGATTGGAGCTGTGGCCGCAAAGTAGTTGGTGCCTGTCGTGGCGGTAATCCTAGAACCCGTTGGTGGACACCGGCGGTGAGGGATGCCGTTAAGCTGAAGAAGGAGTCCTATCGGGTTCTTTTGGCTCATGGGACTCCTGAGGCAGCGGACAGGTACCGACAGGCCAAGCGGTGTGCGGCTTCAGCGGTCGCGGAGGCAAAAACTCGGACATGGGAGGAGTTCGGGGAAGCCATGGAAAACGACTTCCGGACGGCTTCGAAGCGATTCTGGACCACCATCCGCCGCCTCAGGAAGGGGAAGCAGTGCACTATCAACACCGTGTATGGTGAGGATGGTGTTCTGCTGACCTCGACTGCGGATGTTGTGGATCGGTGGAGGGAATACTTCGAAGACCTCCTCAATCCCACCAACACGTCTTCCTATGAGGAAGCAGTGCCTGGGGAATCTGTGGTGGGCTCTCCTATTTCTGGGGCTGAGGTTGCTGAGGTAGTTAAAAAGCTCCTCGGTGGCAGGGCCCCGGGGGTGGATGAGACCCGCCCGGAGTTCCTTAAGGCTCTGGATGCTGTGGGGCTGTCTTGGTTGACAAGACTCTGCAGCATCGCGTGGACATCGGGGGCGGTACCTCTGGATTGGCAGACCGGGGTGGTGGTTCCTCTCTTTAAAAAGGGGAACCGGAGGGTGTGTTCTAACTATCGGGGGATCACACTCCTCAGCCTTCCCGGTAAGGTCTATTCAGGTGTACTGGAGAGGAGGCTACGCCGGATAGTCGAACCTCGGATTCAGGAGGAACAGTGTGGTTTTCGTCCTGGTCGTGGAACTGTGGACCAGCTCTATACTCTCGGCAGGGTCCTTGAGGGTGCATGGGAGTTTGCCCAACCAGTCTACATGTGCTTTGTGGACTTGGAAAAGGCATTCGACCGTGTCCCTCGGGAAGTCCTGTGGGGAGTGCTCAGAGAGTATGGGGTATCGGACTGTCTGATTGTGGCGGTCCGCTCCCTGTATGATCAGTGTCAGAGCTTGGTCCGCATTGCCGGCAGTAAGTCGGACACGTTTCCAGTGAGGGTTGGACTCCGCCAAGGCTGCCCTTTGTCACCGATTCTGTTCATAACTTTTATGGACAGAATTTCTAGGCGCAGTCAAGGCGTTGAGGGGATCCGGTTTGGTGGCTGCGGGATTAGGTCTCTGCTTTTTGCAGATGATGTGGTCCTGATGGCTTCATCTGGCCAGGATCTTCAGCTCTCACTGGATCGGTTCGCAGCTGAGTGTGAAGCGACTGGGATGAGAATCAGCACCTCCAAGTCCAAGTCCATGGTTCTCGCCCGGAAAAGGGTGGAGTGCCATCTCCGGGTTGGGGAGGAGATCTTGCCCCAAGTGGAGGAGTTCAAGTACCTCGGAGTCTTGTTCACGAGTGAGGGAAGAGTGGATCGTGAGATCATCAGGCGGATCAATGCGGCGTCTTCAGTAATGCGGGCGCTGTATCGGTCCGTTGTGGTGAAGAAGGAGCTGAGCCGCAAGGCAAAGCTCTCAATTTACCGGTCAATCTACGTTCCCATCCTCACCTATGGTCATGAGCTTTGGGTTATGACCGAAAGGACAAGATCACGGGTACAAGCGGCCGAAATGAGTTTCCTCCGCCGGGTGGCGGGTCTCTCCCTTAGAGATAGGGTGAGAAGCTCTGTCATCCGGGAGGAGCTCAAAGTAAAGCCACTGCTCCTCCACATCGAGAGGAGCCAGATGAGGTGGTTCGGGCATCTGGTCAGGATGCCACCCGAACGCCTCCCTAGGGAGGTGTTTAGGGCACGTCCGACCAGTAGGAGGCCACGGGGAAGACCCAGGACACGTTGGGAAGACTATGTCTCCCGGCTGGCCTGGGAACGCCTCGGAATCCCCCGGGAAGAGCTAGACGAAGTGGCTGGGGAGAGGGAAGTCTGGGCTTCCCTGCTTAGGCTGCTGCCCCCGCGACCCGACCTCGGATAAGCGGAAGAAGATGGATGGATGGCATTTCAGTAGGCCTTTAACACCTGTCAGAAGGACATGCAAACTGACAGTTCCGCACTTGGCTGTAGGATCAGTGCTCGCGCTGCACAAACAAACGATGGACAGACAAGAATCCTCCATCCTACGTGAGTGTCTCAACATTTTGGACGTTCAGAAATAAGACATATTAGACATACCATCTATTCAGCCACATCATTTTATAATTGTGTAGCAGCTAGAAGACTTGAAGGGCTGATTAAAACTAATTCAACCGATGTGTTTTAGTGTCCTTTAGTATTTTTTTAATGACGGTCGTTTTTTTTACACAGAGAATATATATTATCAAAATATTTCTTACATGAAAGAACATTTTACTGTATGTATTTTTTTTGCGTCTTGAGCACAAGTAAGTGCAGCCTTTCTTCAATGAGCGCACAATGTGCACTGAAAAAACGGGGAAAAAAGTAGGTTCTGTTGAGAACATTTAGGACTACCCATAAAAAGTAAGGATGTCTCCTGCATGTTTAAAAACAAAACAAAATGCCACAGGTAGGAGCAGGATAACATGAATGTGCAATACATGAGAGTGTCTCTGTGGTGATGCCCTGTATAGTACACGCAAAATCCACATTTAAATAATGCGGCCTGCACCACTTTTCAATTGCAGACGCAGTCTTAGTAAATTGCACGCAACACGCCCAATAATAGTAGATGCTATTTTAGAGATTGCACATGCTGTTTAGCTCCAAGTATTTTGATATTAGTAATTCAGGCCTTAAGTGTATGTATCCCATTTGGAGACACTACATTCAGAGTTGAGTATAAATAAGATATATCATTTAGTGCAGAATAATACCATCATTTGTTTCAACCTGTGATTGTATATTGTTTGAAGATGATTCCCCAAGAGCAGCAACACTTGAAATACACTACTTTTTAAATTTCAGGCACATTAGGTACCGTATTTTTCGGACTATAAGTTGCAGTTTTTTTCATAATTTGGCCGGGGGTGCGACTTATACTCAGGAGCGACTTATGTGTGAAATTATTAACACATCACCGTAAAATATCAAATAATATTATTTAGCTCATTCACGTAAGAGACTAGACGTATAAGATTTCATTGGATTTAGCGATTAGGAGTTACAGATTGTTTGGTAAACGTATAGCATGTTCTATATGTTATAGTTATTTGAATGACTCTTACCATAATATGTTACGTTAACATACCAGGCACGTTCTCAGTTAGTTATTTATGCGTCATATAACGTACACTTATTTAGCCTGTTGTTCACTATTCTTTATTTATATTAAATTGCCTTTCAAATTCAATATATTATTGGTGTTGGGTTTTATCAAATACATTTCCCCAAAAAATGCGACTTATACTCCAGTGCGACTTATATGTTTTTTTCCTTCTTTATTATGCATTTTCGGCCGGTGCGACTTATACTCCGGAGCGACATATACTCCGAAAAATACGGTATACAGTATTTTCATAAAGTATCTGTATCGGATTGGTATCGCCGATAATAGCCTGAATTTTACTCGGTATCGGATCAGAAAGAATAATATTGATCATTACTAGCCTTTGTAACCTGTTTTGAAATGGTTCTATTATCCTTTATATAATATAAAATGTATCGTGATATATATCTTGATCCAAGAAGGTTCCAATATATATCGCACTATAGATTTTAGGCCATATCGCCCATCCTTAAATTCAACCAGTCATATTTTATACAGGCTAGCACTGTCTCCAGTAGTGAGCATGTGACTGTCAAAAAGCATTACTCCTCATGATTGACGCTAACTGCAATCTCACAAAAGGAGTCACCTGGGTCCATTTTTCAACTTGTCCGGAGGTTTCTTGTGCTATAATGGTTTGACAAGTTACAACTGGCTTATGAAATACGATTTTTGCGACAAAGGCTACACAGTGATAGTGTGCATGTATTCCATGTTGTACAGTAATTGGGCAGTAACATAACAAAATGCAACACAATGAAGATTAAGTAAAAGGAATGCTGGCTCAGTATAGACAGGAGTCTCCAGCCACTGGGTCACAGCATTGAATTTGAACTGCCTTTAATTTAATGTACGGTATATTTGTTTTAGAAAAAGGAGCTTTTAAAAAAAAATTTAAATATATTATACACATACAAAATGTACCGTATTTTCCGGACCATAGGGCGCACCGGATTATAAAGCGCACTGCGGAAGAATGGTCTATGCTCGATCTTTTTTCATATATAAGGCGCACCGGAATATAGGGCGCATTAAAGGAGTCATATTTTAATAAAAAATTTTCTAAATGTAAAACACTTCCTTGTGGTCTACATAACATTTAATGGTGGTTCTTTGGTCAAAATGTTGCATAGATTACGTTTTACGATCATCTTCAAGCCGCTTTCTGACAGTCGCTTCCGGATGCGCCGTTTTGTGGGCGGTCTTATTTATGTGGCTCACCTTCGGCAGCGTCTTTTCTCCGTCATCTTTGTTGTAGCGGTGTAGCGTGCAAAGACGGGAGTGGAAGAAGTGTCAAACGATGGAGCTAACTGTTTTAATGACATTCAGTCTTTACTTAAATCAATAACGGAGCAGCATCTCCTCATCTGGAAACAACAACCGTCCGACCAGAACTCTCTAATAACTAAAGTTCCTTGGGTGAATAATGTAAACTCACTACACCGGTTTTAGCACTTTCAAGGTGAGTTTACAGACAGATATAAGTAAGAACTTTATATTACTCTATATTAGAAATGGCAACAGCAAAGGATGAATGTCTCATGACAAAAAGATAGAGAAAAAGAAGAAGCTTATCGACTGCAAAGGCGGACGCGCGCAATTTTTCAGGATTTATGCCGATCCCAAATACAGATCAGCAGGTACCAAAAGGCAAGAAAAGTTGCTTTTGCATAATATTGCGAAACAAAATGCCGGATAATATGTCTTACCTTATACACACACCATAATAATACTCATATGTTTAATGCGCTGACAATCCATCAAGCGGTGCGGCTTCATAGCTTACCAAAGTCGAACTAAAACATTTTGATAGATTTTTGAGCGCCGTGGTTGGTTGTTGGTGTTGTTTATTTAAGTCTTATTGCCATCATAGTGCAGTCTACACATATCTCTTATGTTTGACTACCATCTACTGGTCACACTTATCATTAAACCATGTACCAAATAAAATTGCTTCGAGGTTGGTAAGTAAAAACAGAAATATTCCGTACATTAGGTGCACCGGGTTATAAGGCGCACTGTTGAGTTTTGAGAAAAAATTATTTTAAGTGCCCCATATAGTCCGGAAAATACGGTACTTTGCTCTGGTCAAAGTTGGAATCATTACCGACAGTTGCAACTACTGAGAATAACTACTCAATATAGTGAGGACAGTGCCAACCATTTGTGTTTGTTGTGTTTTATCATGTCTGATTAAATTTTAAAAAGAACTACATGCATTTTGAACTTTCCACAATGGCACTGTAGACTTGACTTTCGATAATTTTCAGTGCTTATCAAAAAATGTATTGTAAAAACTCGAGGTGTAACAATAATTTGACATCAACAAAAATCGATAATAGTGAATTAGTGAAGTGAATTATATTTATATAGCGCTTTTCTCTAGTGACTCAAAGCGCTTTTACATAGTAAAACCCAATATCTAAGTTACATTTAAACCAGTGTGGGTGGCACTGGGAGCAGGTGGGTAAAGTGCCTTGCCCAAAGACACGACGGCAGTGACTAGGATGGCGGAAGCGGGGATCGAACCTGGAACCCTCAAGTTGCTGGCACGGCCGCTCTACCAACCGAGCTATACCGCCCCCATAATAAAATAAATCCTTGACCATCTAATTATTGTATCGATAATAAACAGTGACGTCATTGCTCTGGTTTTTCTGGACAAAAACGAAGACACACGAGTCAGCACGACTGGTGACTGGCAAGCAACAGAAGGAACAAAATAGCAGCGGCCAACAACACAACAAGCGATTCCCTTTTAAAATGATCTTGGATCGATACCTATCTTCTGGAGGGCAAACTTGCCGAGAACAGATCGATAAACTTGAAATGTAGGAATATAAATCGATATATTGATATATCGATCAATCGTTATACCCCATTTTATTTCAATTCAAATTGAAACTCCCAGTCTACTGTCTGTCTATTAATTCCAATTCATGGAATGAAATTGGAATTTGAAAAACATTCTCATTTCAATTCAGAATTTTACAATACACTGTAAAAACTCTTTCAGTGGTATTGTCCATTTTACTTTATTTTTAAAAGTATATTTATTCCAATAAATCAATTTATTTTTATTTTTATAGTTTTTGAGTTATCTATAAGTAAAAAGTGTGAATATTTAACTAAATTTTTTATGTGATAAAATTTATTTTATTGGACTTCCAACATAAATTGATTTAGCAAAACTCAGTTCAAAGGTTTATATCAGACCTAAAACGTCAGGCCCCGCCCACCTGCATGCAGCTGTCGAAGAACAAGCCCAGACACGTCTCTTCACGAAGTTCACGGAGCCCAAGGAAAACACTTTACCGGACTCATCACTCATGTAAGTAACAATGTATATTGTTAAAAGTCAGTATTTTCCAGGATTCAAATGTATACATTTTCAAAAGCATGGCTCAACGTTATATTTAGTTTGCTACTTTTCCCGCCGACCGCCATTTCGAATTTGCTCTTACCTCCAACAGCTCATTAACTTCAACCAAACATTGTTATAGCTGTGCAGTTTATAATTAGCATTTTATTTGCGTGGTAGTTTAATATTTTATTCTTCAGTTTATAAGCAGCCACATTAAAGCTGCTTCACTAGCTTGCATTAAAAGTTGCTAGCAGCTAGCTAGATAGCTCCCCTCAGACCTGCTGTCCATGCACACTCTTAGGCAAAACGCTACTCTTGTAAGAATAACACTCATTGTGTAAGTCTCAATCTCAACATCCCCCCCCCCCCAAAATCTCACCAGTAGTCACTATTTAAAGCAGGGGTCCCCAAACTACGGCCCGCGGGCCGGATCCGGCCCCCCAGCATCCAAAATCCAGCCCACAATTTTTTTTTTTTTTTTTTTTTTTAAATCTTTCCTTTCTAATCCATTTTCTACCACTTGTTACTCTTGTGTCTCCTAGTCGCTCAGGCAAATCATATTGTCTGAAAATGAATTTTCCCATTGATAACGTGACAATGTTAAATGTTGATGAACATCAATGTTAATTGATGTTAAATGACAAAACGGATTATAAAGACAATGTATATATACATACATACATACATACATACATATATATATATATATATATATATATATATATATATATATATATATATATATATATATATATATATATATATATATATATATATATATATATATATATATATATATATATATATACACAGCCTGGCCCCCGGCCAACATTTTTTAACCCAATGCGGCCCCCGAGTCAAAAAGTTTGGGGACCCCTGATTTAAAGGGTCATTTTTCAAAATGTTCTTCCGTGGGGGCATGCCCCCGGACCACCCTACTGTTGCTAGGTTAGGTTAGGCTAGACCACCGCGGCTACAAAAAAATCCAGAGAAAACACTGCAATTGAGTATATTAGGGTGTAAAAAAAACATATATAAAGGGCTCTCATCAGGCTTATTTATCCAAGACGTTAGACATGAACCATAATTTGTCTTTTTTTCTCTCTCTCTCTACAATGACAGATGGGATGGTCCTGTAAATTGTGCAGCACTGTTGTGCCAACCAAGAGTGATTTTTTAAAGCATTACAGACTGCACCATGGGACCTTTGGACACAGCCTTTACATTGTGAAACCCAATATCCAAGTTACATTTTAAACCAGTGTGGGTGGCACTGGGAGCAAGTGGGTAATGTGTCTTGCCCAAGGACACAACGGGAGTAACTAGGATGGCGGAAGCGGGGATCGAACCTGCAACCCTCAAGTTGCTGGCACGGCCGCTCTACCAACCGAGTTATACCGTATACTGATGTTCTTGACTGTTAATACTCTCCAGCTTATTGACACGGTTAGGATATGGCTTGTGAAAATGTTTTAATAATATGTATACGGTTTAAAAAAGAAAACTACTGTGAAGGTGTTCTATACAGCACTTTAAAAAGTTGAGGTCATGCATTCTATGCACTAAATATGGATGTTGACTGTTCATACTGTCCAGCTCATTGCCACTGTTTTTATATGATAATGATTTAATAAAGGTTGGAATTTGATATGTCTTGATTTTTTTATTATTATTCTAAGTAATTATTTTAAGCAGTTTCCATTTTCAAAACAAAGAAAGGGTAAGTTGGTCAAAATTAATAAAATTGAGTACACAAATTATTTTTTCATTTAAATGTTACTTATTTTAATTAAGTCTTGTGTGTTTAATATGCTGATGTTTTTTACATTGATTTTACTAAATTTGTTGGCTTTTTCTGTAAACGCAACTTAATCTTTTTGCATAAATCCAAATGCATATTATTAAGTTCTACTTACTCAAAATACCAATTAGTTGACTAAACTAACAAAAATTGCTTGGAAAATGTTGCCTTATTTTTATTGAGTTAGATCTAGGCAACAGTTTTTACAGTGTAGTCTGTTATTTTACTTGATATTTTTTATTTATTGGAAAATCTATATTAAAGCTGTTTAAACAATAAGCAGTTCAATGTTTCTCATATTGTTTCCTTGCTGTACCCAAAATTAACCGCACCGTCACAATGACCCAATGTTACACCCCTAGTATCAGGGATAATAGGTTTAAATGAAAAAGGACTAAATTAGATTATACATTAAAACAAATATCTTACCAGCATACTCCGGATCCACATGAGGAGGGTAAAACCGAAAGTTGATGAAGAAGGGGATTGGCATTCCATACTTGAACCACTCCACCACGTAGGGCTGGCCGTTCAAGGGATGGGACACATCGCATCCCAGGATGACGTTCTCTCCAGCACGCGCCGTCACAAACTTGGGTTCCTCTCGCACTCCGTGGGCACCTGGAACAACAGCAAGGACAACTCTTGTTCTACTTCCATGCAAAAAAGAATCAGACACAGCTTGGTCGCTCCTCTACAGCTACATTTGCAAATGGACTGATAATCGATACACCGATACGAACACAGCCATGCTGCATTGCAATCACTTCTTCACAATACATTTAAGCCTAATAGAAAGCAATAGAACGACTTTAAATTAATCCACTAAGTCAAAGTGAAGACTTATTAATGAACGCAATCGCTCCTCCGCATGCATGTGATGAATTGCAAACGAAAGGAGAGGCCGAAATGACTTGCCATCGTGTAAATAAAATAAGGATATTTAGTAAAGGTGGGAAATATATTGATACAGGAATATACAACTATATATTTTTTTAATGATATATAAATTTTTAATGTCTTAATTTTTAAAAAAAAATGTCAAAGTGTCAAGAAATCTGATCCCTTTTTCCTGTACAACTGCAATAAATGTAAATGGATAGCTTGAATTATATTGTTTTATATATATATATATATATATATATATATATATATATATATATATATATATATATATATATATATATATATATATATATATATATATATATATATTACTGTCACTGAAAAAAAGAGCTAAGATAAAAATACTAGATTTTACGAAAAATGTACTCAAACCTGGTGAAATTAACTAGCTGCATGTACAAATAATTTTACTTGATAAAACATCCTAAATTAAGATATATATATATATATATATCTCGAAATTAGCAAGACTTTTAAGATTGAAATAAATATTTTATTCTCAAAGGAGATACCTCAGAAGTCCACTCTCCAAGGTAAATGCTGTAATTTATTATTACATTAATTCATAAAACTACTGTAGTTGTTTGTACAAGATACTTTTTAAACGGCATGTTACACATTACAATTGTGGCGTTTTAGAGGGGCCAAGCACCGAATAAATTGATTAAAATTGTCATTGGATGACACAGTTTTGCAATGTCACGATTGGCTTTGTCAGAGTGGGACCCAAACACAGAGAAGACATAAGAATAATAACAAAAAGCGCACTCAAAAAGGAGTGAGAAAAAATACCTAACGATGCACACAAAAGGTGTGGAGAGGAAACAGTTAACAATACACTGTAGCGCCGGGACAGAGCCACAGGAAAGAGAAGCGTGAGTGGAGCCAAAGCAGAGGCGATGAACAAGACTGGAAGGGTGAAATTTCAGGAATCTACTGGCGCCGAGAGAATGAACTGGAGAGCTTACGGAGTCAGAGGGAAATGGGAATCAGGTGTGTGTGAAGGTGTGTGTGTGAAGGTGGCTCTGCCCCGTGACCCAGAAACCAGGCACTGCAACACAAATCAAACAGGCGGCTGCAGAGCTGCCAGATCATGACACGCAAATGTTTTTCGTGGTACGCGTCACAGATCCAATCAATCTTTTATTACGAGGTACTGTACTACTGTGTATATATATGAAAGTATCCCCTAAAGCTGGGGTACTTTCAGTTATATTCTTTAACTGAAAAAAAAAAATCATATTAGCGTCAAACAGTACAAGTATCGTAACAGTCATCATTTCTGAAAAAATTGTACGCCTGCATCCTGTCTGTGACTTATAATTAGAGATGTCCGATAATATCGGACTGCCGATATTATCGGCCGATAAATGCTTTAAAATGTAATATCGGAAATTATCGGTTTCAAAAAGTAAAATTTATGACTTTTTAAAACGCTGCTGTTCGGAGTGGTACACGGGCGTAGGGAGAAATACAGAGCGCCAATAAACCTTAAGGTCACTGCCTTTGCGTGCCGGCCCAATCACATAATATCCACACTGTGAACCCACACCAAACAAGAATGACAAACACATTTCGGGAGAACATCCGCACCGTAACACAACATAAACACAACAGAACAAATACCCAGAACCCCTTGCAGCACTAACTCTTCCGGGACGCTACAATATACACCCCCCGCTACCCCCTACCCAAAACCACGCCCACCTCAACCTTCTTATGCTCTCTCAGGGAGAGCATGTCCCAAATTCCAAGCTGCTGTTTTGAGGCATGTTAACAAAAATAATGCACTTTGTGACTTCAATAATAAATATGGCAGTGCCATGTTGGCATTTTTTTCCATAACTTGAGTTGATTTATTTTGGAAAACCTTGTTACATTGTTTAATGCATCCAGCGGGGCATCACAACAAAATTAGACATAATAATGTGTTAATTCCACGACTGTATATATTGGTATCGGTTGATATCGGAATCTGTATTAAGAGTTGGACAATATCGGAATATCGGATACCCGCAAAAAAGCCATTATCGGACATCTCTACTTATAATTAATTATTTTAGTAAATAAAACCCCAGAAGACAAAATAATTTGTCTTCGTGGCGGTCAACCCCTACTGATCCAACCACAGGATTTAGAGAAAGGAGGGGTGAGCAGAGCCCACGAAGGAGCCTCCTCATTGGCTGACGCGATATATAGTGAAGCGTGTGCACGGTGCAAACTTGTTTTCAGTAAAGCAAATCTTCGAGACAGGTAATCTAATGTTCCATTTTCCTATATTTTGTGTCTATCCTTTTGCGTGGCGACGTGTGTCACTGAGAGTCACACGGTTGCTGTTCCATGTATCATAAGCAGAGACATTGACATGTTGAATAGAGAAACTGGAAATTGTGATATATCATGTTGTCCGCATGCATGTTCCAAATAAACTCAAACTCAACTCAACATTGTTTGTGGTGTAGGACAAACGACTTCTTCACGCTATAGCTAATAGTGCCTGTAATGTCATCCAATACACATAAACTGCACACCACTAGTATAATATACCATTCTCATGTGATGTAAAAGTAGGGGTGTAACGGTACGTGTATTTGTATTGAACCGTTTCGGTACCGGGGGTTTCGGTTTGGTTCAGAGGTGTACCGAACGAGTTTCCACACGAACATATTAAGTAGCGTACTGCACGTTGTGTAAACAATACTCAAAATGCCGGACATTTGAGGCATTTAAGAAACTCTGCCCTGACAGCTCCGCAAAAGAGGACATGTCTGGTGAAAAGAGGACGTATGGTCAGTCTATCCTAGCCCGGTCGCTGCTAGCATGCTAGCAAAAGAGGACATGTCCTAGCAGGGACCGGGCTAGGATAGACTGACCATGCGTCCTCTTTTCACCAGACATGTCCTCCTTTGCGGGGCTGTCCGGGCGGAGTTTCTTAAATGCCTCAAATGTCCGGCATTTTGAGTTATGGTGGCGTGTATTAACAATGTACGTTCAGGGTTAAGAAGGGGTTAAAAACAAAACAAATTGTGCGCGCAGCAGCATTCGTGAGGGAGGGGCAGAGACAGAGAGAGCGAGAGAGTTATGATAAACGTGCATGCATCGCCAGGCTTTGGCTTTTTATCCATAGATTTATCAGATTAAATTTTTTATTATCTATAGCAGGGGTGTCAAAAGTGTGCCCCGGAGGCCATTTGCGGCCCACAGCTAATGTTTTAAAGGCCCACGGCACCTTCTAAAAATACTATTAAAATAAACAAAAACATAACAAAAGTGAAATAAAAAAGCTTAAAGGTTAAATGTAATTTAGAAAAAGTTGCAATGTTGACTTATAAAACAAAGCTGTTTTTTTTTCTTTCAAACTGTCATTGCTCAAAACATAATATTGAATCAAAATCAATGTTATTATGAATTATTGACCTGTACAAGGTTCCGATTACTTCACATCAAATATTCCACTGAGAAAAATATTTTTGGTGGAAGATTTTGCAAATTTGGTAAATAAATAACCAAAAAAAAATTATATTTTGGTGTTTTCTTACTGTACCAAAAATGAACCGAACCGTGACCTCTAAACCGAGGTAAGTACTGAACCAAAATGTTTGTGTACCGTTACACCCCTATGTAAAAGTGTTTTTGCATTTAGATTTTTGCTCAATCTTTGCACAATAAATGGTGATACTACAGTTTAGAAGCATAAATGAGTACTTCATAATTAAAGTAAAAAAAACGTTTCTTATTTTTTTTAGATAGATTTCGTGCACTTCCAGAGAGGAGGAGACTGGGAGGTGCGCCGAGTGGGGGGTGGGATTTACAGTGTGAATTATGTCTGGTGACACAAGATTTAAGTACCCAAGCTTTAAAATACCTCTGTTTGTGATCTCGAGTTATATAAAAAAAAATACAATTAAAGTGTAATCAATTTGAACTTCTTGGTGGCAGGTGGGGTGCCGTTAGTGGCGTGAGGGAGCCCCCCAAATGTATTTGTCAGAAAATATATATATATTAAAAGTCAATGATTGCGGTCTATGATTTGTCCCCATTTTGACAAGGTAGGTGTTGACTTAAATAAAAAAAAGACAAATATCCTCATTTGTTTTTTCAAAGAAGTCAGCGTCTGCAAAAGAGATTAGAATATAGTCCGAAATTTAGGAAAAGTGTCTTTGGGGCGTTGTACTGTGTGTGAGGGAATGTTTTGGCCTGATAGCAAAAACGTATGCAAAGCGTTGAGTTAAGCCAGGGTGGCAAAGAAAAGAGCAGTGCGATAAATCCAGCTAGAAGGCAGGCTGAAGACAAGGGGTGAAAAGGATTAGCAGCACTTGAATGCCATTTATCAAGATGGAATCTTGTCATCTTTATCATTCTTTCATCTTGCTGGCAGAATGTAGACGAGAGTCAAGCATGGAATATAAAGAGACCCTCCATGATGCTGTATGTTACAATGCCTTACCGGTAGTCCAATCCCCACAAATTCTTTGCACATTCTGACCAATTATCCTTTTGGGGAATTTAATTAATCCCTGAGTAGTGCTCAAACGCAAGTGTCAACTATCTAACCTAGGGGTCGTAATGGTTGCGCGATATAGACGATACACTATATAAATTATATAAATATTGCAGACAATAACGCTTTTAATACTATCGTTTTATCGTGATAATTAGAGATGGGTACTTTTTTGGCACCGACCAAATACTGCCGGTCCTATCGTGCACAGATTCATGTAAAATCCAACATTGCCATGTTTCGGTACCTGGGTTGCGCGTGACGTCAGGCCCGGCTGCTGGCTGTGCATTTCGGCATTTGGCGATCAGTCCAGCAGTACTGAGAGCCAAACTACCTCTGGGTAATGTTGCAATTTCAAATGCGAACAAAGAAATGGACTCAAAAAAACTCTCCAACGTAAGTTAAGTAAGGTTCCACTTTTCCAAAAATGTGCTAGCTTGATGATATGCTACGGGTTAGCAATATCGATTTTACATGGCGATTTCAACACCTCCTAATTTCCACAACTAAGATGCACGTTACAATCAAACAGCTGGTGGTTAACACTATTTAGGGGGCAACAAAAAACAAAAGACGGCATAAACCAATGATTCTCAAACTGTGGTGCACATACCACTAGTGGTATGCCAAAGAATCACTTCATTATGTCAGGCTTGCCACTGACAATTTGGTTATGTTTGGGTTTTCCTCTGTCTTTTTGTTTATTTCCTGTCAGCGCTTTTATTTTGGTTCCATTTCCTGCACGTCTCCCTGAGCGCTCGTTTCCTTCACCTGTCCTTGATTGGCAGCCTGGCACACCTGGTAGCAATTGCCAATCAGGCTACTATTTATACCTGCCTCGCCCCCCGGTCAGTGCTTGAGGGTTGTTTGCTGTCTCCAGTTCTCCTTGTATCCTGTTGCCTGGTACCTGATTCCTGTTTTCCTGCATTTCCTTTGGACATTAAAGTCATGTTTTCCTGCATCACGCCTGCCATCTCTGCATCTTGGGGTTCGTCACCAACAAATCGCGACAAATTAAACATTGTACTGATGTGACTCGAGCCGTTATCGAAGGTTTATCAGCGTTCAATGGAAGTCCTTACAATCCAACTACTGTAGGCCGGAGTAAACAACAAAATAAATAAATCGGTCATTTCTATCACTCAACAAGCATTGGAACTGAATATTCTCGAATATACGTCCATCCTTTCCCAGCCTCCCAACAATCAACACGAAGAACACATGTAAACAAAGACGAACATTAGGAGGGAAATCTGCACGTTACAATGATGCCTTCAAGGCCACGGGAAACCAAACATCTGTTAAACATTGAATAAACTACATGTTGAAAATAACATAACATAAGACCCAGTGCGTTACAATAACATTTAAATGAAAAAATATTAAAAACATGAAATACTATCCAAAATATCTTATCAACCTAAGACATGAAAGTGAAAGGAGATACAAATTAGGTTCAGAATTTAAAAAAAGTTTCCAAGTGCTTTTGAGTAGCCATAAGTGGCCTTTTGGTTCTCACTAACAGACAGTTGATTATCCACCGCTTGTAGATACAGGCTGGGACAGGAAAAGGTGGAGGTTGTTTGCTCAATAATTAATGACGAGTACAACAAAACTACTGTCGTGGCTTATATCCACGATTGGAAGTGTGGATCAAGAGGGAGCAAGAACTGAGGATGTGTGAGTCGAGGTGCTAACAATGTCAAAACCAGCCCCAGAACATCTGCTAGCAACAGCAAACGGCAGAAAACAGTGAGGAAATATGACGAAAACTACATTAAACCAGGATTTATTTGGAGCGGGACAGAGGCAGAGGCTACAGTTCGTTGTACTGTATATGGCGGCATTTTGAGCAATGAATTCATGAAACCATCGCATCTCAAACGACATTCTACAAATAAACACACGACACTTAAGAACAAAACAGTGGATTTTTTTTTTTTTTACAAAAACGTAATGAACTGAAGCAGTCTAAGTCCACATTCAGTCCTAGGGTATTGTGCCAGCCTCCAGAGCCGGTAAGCTGTGTTTACCTTTAGCCAAAGAAATGATTTAATGTATTAAGTGTTGAGAGAAATCTGCCAGAGAGGTAAACTTGGTGCCGCTTTCAAATGACACTACGACATTGCTGACGATGATAAAAAGACACTGATTGAGAGCATTAAGAACAGTCAATATTTTGCTAAACGGCTTGACGAGACCACAGATGTTGCAGATTCATTCAGCAACGTTTATTTAACTTTGATGTGCAATTCATTTTATATGATTCGTTATGTATGTACCGTGTTTTATTTTTCTATATTCAGACAAAGTATTACTGTTCAAACTGAATGCAAAATTACAGTGGCCAAAAAAATTAAATATACTTGTTAATTAAAACCTCTGCCTTGTTTGTAATGAATACTTATGCCTACTACACTACTGTAATTTAATGTTGTTCTGTATAGTGGTACTTGGAGAGGCAAGTGTTTTCTGAGGTGGTACTTTTTCTTGTTTCTAGAATTAATCGTGATTCTATTTGTAATAATTCTTAATTGTTCCGAAAAAGTCAAAACTCGATGACATTTTTTAAAATGTATTTTTAGTTTTACTTTTTAATCAGCCCTCTCCAGTCACTCAAGCAAATCATATTGTTGATGTAGATGCCCATTACTGCTGTACAGATTTACTTTAGAAAAGATAAATGTTGGTTACCTCTCTTGTTGCCTTATTTGTATTTAACTTTAATAAATGTTTGGGAAACATTTTAATTTGACAAAAACCTTTTTCTTTTGAGTACCATATAAATTTACCAGAGCTGGTTATTTATTTTATGGAGGACTGTAACTAATAATAAAACTGGCACACAATGATATTAAAAAGTATTGATTATGAATCGAGAATCGATTCTGAATCGAATCTTTACCTCCAAGAATCAAATCGAATCAAAGCGTGTGGTGATCAAAGATTCACAGCCCTAGTACTTGGTGAAAAACATTTGAGAACCACTGCCATAAACTCTACACTACTGCCATCTAATGTCTTAGACTTGCAACTGTAATTGCAACTTAAAGGGGAACTGCACTTTTTTTGGAATTTTGCCTATCATTTTACAATCCTTATCAGAGACAAGAACAGAACAAGTCTTTTTTTTTTTTAGGATCCTAAAGATGATTTAAAAAATGCTTGCAACATGTGGCTAATGGGAGTCACCATTGTAGCCTCCAAAGCCCTCTAAAACAACTTCAAAACTCTCCATCAACGTTTTATATACACACTGCAAGTATATATATATATATATATATATATATATATATATATATATATATATATATATATATATATATATATATATATATATATATAATGTAGTAACAGACACCATGAATTGATTTACGTGGACCCCGACTTAAACAAGTTGAAAAACGTATTCGGGTGTTACCATTTAGTGGTCAATTGTACGGAATATGTACTGTACTGTGCAATCTACTAATACAAGTTTCAATCAATCAATCAATCAAAAACACATTCATAACAATATGCAATATGTTCAATATTTACTGTATTTTGGTCATTTTAATTATTACCGGAACTTCTTTCCTCAGCACATTTCTGACTTCCAGCAACAAACGTGTGTTCCTACTTCCGAAAACAAACGCGAGTGTGTGTTCTAATCATGGCAGACTTGGTAACAGACAACAAAGACCACTATTTTTGGACCAATGAGGTTTTACAACCTTATCTTTTTTAAGCTGAACATACGGAGGATGAACTGCTGCTTATAGAGGCGAGCACGAACAGAAACGTTGAAGCAGACAGAAGCCAAGAGAGTGAAGTCGGCGTGACTTGTGGAACTTGGACCCAAGCTATGCAGACATAAATGCTGTGCTTACCCAAAGTCAACTTGAAAAAACTTTCCGAGCCATCTGGAACAGGCGAACAACTATCCATCGAGTGAGTCACTTTAATATCGATCATGACACATGCAGCACGTCATGCTTATTACTACAACTACAGTGCATACGCTGTCGAGCTAGCTGTGTACAAACAAAACATGAAATGTGGGCTAATACTTTACAGACAGTGTAATATGATCGTTCATGTTTTTTAGTCAGTACAAATTAGTGTCCTATCGCAATGTTTTGTGCATTACAAACTCAAACGCGTTTCGTGCTGTCATATAATCTAGCTTATTTCCTGCCGTACTTAGCTTTTACGCCGATGTGTTACTACGCTAGAAATACAGTTCCTCAGTGTTTGCTCTTACAATAACAATGTCTCTACAACTTGGTTATTATACAGGTTACGGAACGTAAATGAAGTATCGTTGATGGTTTTTGAATGCATTTTTAAAGTGACTTAGAGGTAGAATTGTTTGCTCCCATTAGCTGCAATTGCTAACCACCAGGAACGAGACGATTTTTATAAGTTAGAAAGCATAAGGATTGTGATCGATCGGCAAAATGTTAAAAAAAAGTGCAGTCCACTTTAACAATCTTGAAAAATTCAAATTCATGTGTATTTGTTTGACCAATACTGCCCTGTAACTACTTAATATTGAAATAATACCCAAATGAAGGCCTGTACGATATACCGGTGATATAGTCAATACATATACATATATATATTGTAATGCCCCGCAGTGGAGAAGGAGTCACACAGACGAGGATGCGCTGCTCAATCACTTTATTAACAAGCGGTAACTGGTTGTAGTTCAAAAAGTAACGCACACACATACACGAGCTGCTGTTAGCCACAACTCACGCTCACACACACTCAAGTTCTCCGCCAACTCACTCGCGCATGCGCGTTCCCCAAACCCTTAAAGACACAGTACACTAATGCAAATATCACAGATATTACACTGCCTCCCCCTTTATGAAGCCCCTCGCCCCGAGGGGTCAACAAGAAAATCCTTGAACCTCGGCGGTCTACGCCTCTGTCTTTGTGGCCGGCCCTGTTCTGACTCAGGTCCATCAACACGTGGCGCTAGCGGCTGAACAGGGACGACAATGGTGGAATATGGGGAAACTTGATCCACTAACTGTCCATTGCCATCTGGTGAGGCAGGCGCCGTCTCAAACTGAGGAACTTCTCTGCCCCTGTAGGGTGCCAAACGGTCTCTATGCAGGACAACTTTTCGGCCCTTAGGGGGCACTGCAACTCTATAGACTACTTCCCCCACCCTCTCAAGCACCCTACACGGACCGTCCCAATGACTGTCCAACTTGGGGCAACGTCCTTTTTTCGTTTTGGGTGTGTACACCCAGACCAGCTCGTCAGGCGTAAAGTCCCGGCCCTTGCTCCGCACGTCATGGTTCCTCTTTTGCCTCAAACCAGCCTTCCCCAATTGGTCTCGTGCGAAGGAATGTGCCGCTTCTATCCGATCCTGCAACTTTCGCGCATACTCCAGTCCCGGCCAATCCTCGGTACTGCCTGGTGGTCTCCCAAACGCCAACTCAGCAGGTGTCTGGATCTCCCGACCCAACATCAGTAGGGCAGGGGTGCAGCTTGTGGAACTTTGAACCACGGAACGGTATGCCATCAGCACTAGTGGAATACGCCGGTCCCAGTCATGCTGATGGTTGGCGGTGAGGATGGCTAGCTGCTGCTGCATGGTGCGGTTAAACCGCTCCACTAGTCCATCACTTTGCGGATGCAAGGGAGTCGTGCGTGTCTTTTGCATGTCCAGTCTTTCACACAGGGCAGCAAAAACCCTGGATTCAAAATTCCTGCCCTGGTCGCTGTGGAGGATATCTGCCGTTCCAAAGCGACTAAACATGCCCTCCAGTAAGGCATCAGCCACTGTCTCCGCTTCTTGGTTCGGCAGTGCGTACGCCTCCGGCCACTTAGTAAAATAATCCATCGCGCACAGCACATACTTGTTTCCTCTGTCTGTTATGGGAAAAGGGCCCATAATGTCCACAGCTACTCTCTCCATGGGTGCTCCAACCCCTTGCTGCTGAAGCGGTGCGTGTGACCGGTCCTGGGGTCCCTTGTAGGCTGCGCACTCATCACAGCGCCGACAGAAGTCCTCCACGTCCCGCCGGTGCTGACCCCAGTAGAACCCCTGGCGCAACCGACGGAGCGTCTTTGTGCTGCCAAAATGCCCTGAGCCCGTGCCCCCATGACACGCCTTCAGCACTGCGTCCCTCAGAGTCTTCGGTACCACCACCTGCCATCTCTCCTCCCCGGTGGCCGGTTCCTTCCACGCACGCTGCAGTACGTCGTCCCTGATGCGCAGCACAGCAAACTTACTCCACAGGCCCTTGGTGCCGACTGACAGCCCCAATACGCCATCCCAGGGTGGTCTCCTACCACTCTGGACCCATTGCCGCACTGGTTTGAGATCGCTGTCTTCCCCTTGCCTGGCCGCCCATTCTGCATTGTCCACAGTCTCCAAGGTGCAGCATGAAGGCCCGTCAGCGGTCTCATCTCCGCGCAGCTCCTTCTCTCTGACGTCTCGCCGGTCACAGTAGCTACAGCCATCAATAGCACACGGCCGCCGAGAGAGAGCGTCTGCATTGGCGTGCTGCGCACCTGCACGATGACACACACTAAAGTGGAAAGACTGCAGCTCCTCCAGCCATCGCGCCACCTGACCCTCTGGTTCACGAAACGACATCAGCCATTTAAGTGCTGCATGGTCTGTTCTGATGGTGTAGGACACGCCACACAAGTAGTACTTGAAATGGCGTACAGCCAACACAACAGCTAACAGTTCACGTCTGGTCACACAGTTCACGTCTGGTCACACAGTACCGCCGCTCACTGTTGTTGAAGGTGCGGCTGAAGTAAGCCACCACCCGTTCACCTTCTGGGCCCACCTGCGACAGCACCGCGCCCATTCCAACATTACTGGCCTCCGTATCCAACACAAAAGGTTTAGCTGGGTCTGGAGTAGTGAGGACAGGAGCATTTATGAGGGCCTTCTTGAGGCCAGAAAATGCCTCGTGACAGTCCGGTGTCCACACGAACATCTGATCGTTCTGAAGGAGGCTAAACAACGGTGCGCCACTGCAGGAAAATCCCTTTACAATAAGCCGATGATATGAGGCAAGTCCCAAGAAGCTTTTTAGCTGCTTTTGGTCCTTCGGAATTGGCCAGTCTCTGATAGCGCTGATCTTCTCCTCCAGCGTGCTGATGCCGCTCCTGTCCACCTTGTGGCCCAGAAACTCCACCTCACGCCGCAGGAAATGGCACTTCTCCGGGTGGAGTTTCAGTCCAGCTGCCGCAATCCTTTCCAGTACCAGCCTCAAGGAATCAAGGGCTGACTGAAAGGACCGTCCATGGACGAGGACATCGTCCAAGTAGACCAAGCACTCTTGCCTGGGGATGTTAGCGAGCACTGTGTCCATCAGTCGCTCAAATGTCCCTGGTGCGTTGCAGAGCCCAAAGCTCATGACCTTGAATTGCCAGTGGCCCCTGGTGGTGCAGAACGCTGTCTTCTGTCGTGACTCAGGGGTAAGTGGGACCTGCCAGTATCCACTGCGCAGGTCGAGCGACGAGACCCACGAGGACCCCGAGACCAGGTCCAACGTCTCATCGACCCGCGGGAGTGGGTAACAATCCTTTTTTGTCACTTTATTCAGCGGCCTGTAATCCACACAGAACCGCGGTCTTGTGCTGTTCTTCCTGGGAACCATGACCACGGCAGACGCCCACGGACTGTCAGAGGGTTCTATGATTCCCGCCTCGAGCATGGCGTGGACCTCTCTATCAGCCGCCTCCTGCCAGATCATGGGAAGGCGACGGGGGCACACCTTGACTGGCCGCGCATCCCAAGTGTCGATGTGGTGTTCAACCAGATGGGTGAGAGCCACCTAATTTTCATTGAGGGCGAAAATGTCCTTAAAGTCCCACAATACGTGCCACAGCCGCTCGCGCTGCTCCCCCTTCGAGGCCATTACCGGTGGCTGCTGCGTGGTGGATGGTGTCCTCTTGGCTGCGAGCTCCCTGATTGCCTCATCCCTCTCTATGGGAGGCCTGACAGCCTCTTCCCAGGTTGTCGGACTGGCGACTGCAGTATTGACGGACACAGCCACAGTCCGTTCAGTGGGAGCGGTCAGCTTTACTCGCTGGCCACTCGGCAAAACGAGCACCGCAGACCCCAGGTCTATTACACATCTTGTGGCTTTCAAAAAGTCTCGACCAAGTATACATGGGTCGCTCACATCCGCCACCCAAGCGGAAAATGTCGCTGACAAGCCTCCGATTACGAACATAAACGTCATTCTGCCTTTCATCTGGGCTATTTTCCCCTGTCACTGTCTTTAATCTGGTGAGACTTGGTTCTAAAACGGTTCCAGCTGGAACAACGTCCGGTCTCACAATCGTGGCTGAAGATCCAGTATCCACCAGGGCTGTGCAGGCCACGCCCCCAATCTGCACGAAAACATGACATGGGTCCCCCACTTCTGTCCAGCCCACAGTCACAACAGTCTCGTCACTCAAGGGCTGGTGCTCCGGGTAACTGGCTAAAGGGGTCCGTGTCGTCCGGGCTACACAGACCCTCTCCCGTTTCCCTGCTGGTCCTTCCTATTTGGACAGCGCCGCAGCAGGTGGCCAAGTTGTCCACACCCCCAGCAGACAGCAGTGCACGCTCGTCTGTCCTTCTTTTCCTCATACTGTGTTGGGCGGGTCTGCAGCGCACATACAAGTTCCTCCACCCACGCCGGTCTTTGTTCCGCTTCCTGCGTAAACGATGCAGCCGAAACTGGGCGGGAAAATGTCTCAAGTGCTGCCCCAGTGGCGATCTCTCTCTCCATAGCAAGTTCGAGTGCATCTGCCAGGGCTGTGGGGTGGGCGAGCTGGACGCGCAAGCGCAGTTCATCCGGTTTAAGTGCTTGGATGAATTGATCATGTATCAGTTCGTTTTGGATTGCGTTCGGCATTCCGATATACGCACGCCGACCCAGCCTCTCGATCCCATGAGCAAGGCACCGAAGCGACTCACCCGGTAGTCTGACACGTTGCTCGAACTCACAGCTTAAAGAGTCCCTCAAGTCAAACTCTCCAAAACGCCTTTGCAGTGCAGCAACCAGCGCACTGTAATCAAGTCTCTCTTACGGGTTCAGCAGGAGCAAACAGGACGCAGCTTCTTCCGTCAGTGACAAAGCCAACTGTATTGCCCTCACCTCCTCAGTCCAGCCTGCTTTATTAGCCACAAGCTCAAACTGAATTTTATAAGCTTCCCAGCTTCCTTTCCCGGAAAACTTCAGCGTCCTCAATGCTTCCCACACAAACTCATGGCCGCCGCCATGTTTGTTTACATTCGGCGGCGCATGCGCTCCTGCGTCATGACGCCGCTCTGTCATGGCGGTACTGTTGTCCATGTGGCGCGAAACGCTGGCTTCATGGCGTCCGTGCTCGACGCAAACTGCGTCCGGCATGTCAATCGCACACTTTCCAGTTCCTCTCTCTACATTCACTCGAGCGCTGCAGTCGGCGAACATCCTCGCTCCACAATGCGGGCGGCAGCGGGTTGAAGTCGAAGCACTTCTGACACCAATGTAATGCCCCGCAGTGGAGAAGGAGTCACTCAGACGAGGATGCGCTGCTCAATCGTTTTATTAACAAGCGGTAACTGGTTGTAGTTCAAAAAGTAACGCACACACATACACGAGCTGCTGTTAGCCACAACTCACGCTCACACACACTCAAGTTCTCCGCCAACTCACTCGCGCATGCGCGTTCCCCAAACCCTTAAAGACACAGTACACTAATGCAAATATCACAGATATTACAATATATATACTGTATAAATATATATATTTGGGGGTTACCCACATATGCGGTCCTCTCCAAGGTTTCTCATAGTCATTCACATCGACGTCCCACTAGGGTGAGTTTTTCCTTGCCCTTATGTGGGCTCTGTACCGAGGATGTCGTTGTGGCTTGTGCAGCCCTTTGAGACACTTGTGATTTAGGGCTATATAAATAAACATTGATTGATTGATAAATGTAAAAAGTAAAATTTCTTTTTTTCTGAGCAAAAAATCCCAGCATTTACATAATTTTTCTTTCAAACAAAAGAAATCTGTCTATAACATCAGGGATCGGATTGCTGCCTCTCTCGGGGAAAGGTCCTTTGGGATCCAAATGATGAGGAATACTTCGGAGCAAGAAGGGGGAATTAGGTCAAGCCTCACACTCTTTGCTGCGGCATTAGTGTTTTAAGCCTCACTCACATATCTGGTGTGTTGCACAGAAAAAGCAACACAATTTAAACATATGTATTCCAAATATCTGTCAATCATTTCACATTTTAATACAAAATGATAATGCAGCAAGATAACTGATAGTCTTAGAATTTATATTCTATCATTTATTTTACATAAGCTGATTTATTTTACAGCGATACACTGGATTTACCAAGGACATACTTTTTGATAATAGCTTTATTTGCAAATTAATAGGGCTATGAACTGCTTTATTGAGTGTAAAAAACAATGTATGGAACCTGCTATGAACATGTTAGTCATATACTGTAATCACTATTTAAATACACAAGATAGTGGACTTCCAAAGGTTAAACACGATCCATTCCGGGATACTCCGCCATTAAATTGTCAAATCAACATTTGGACTAATTCTCTGTTTTAGGCGTGTGTCAGTACGTAATAATCACAGTTTGCTGCGTAATTTAGTTTACGTTCATGGTTGACCCTATTTTTGGTAAAGTAAAGAATCAAAATACAAAACAGAAAACTGCTTGGATTTTGTGTGCTGAGCATATTTTTAAATAAAGCATTAAAAACTGCAAACTGCCTGCAGCTAATTCTCCAATAATTAAAATTCTCAAAAAACAGATAAGACTTTTACTGTCACACACTTCCTTTTATGGTCCATATATTCTACATACTGGATTAAAATAAACTGTAAATGGAGGGTTCCTAGTGGAGTACATTGTGGTTGTCTACGGCCATGCGTTTCTGGTTCCCTTGCCATTGATTGCAAATGAAGTAACTCTTTACTGGGATTGCAGGATGATGGCAGAGGCATATCAGCTCCCACTCCCTCATGTTTTCATCATTGACAGTGAAGTCATAGCACCATGGAGCCTGTTTGTGTATAATATCAGATGATGTCACCAGCAGCCAATCAACACATAGTAAATCTTCAGAACCTTTTTGTGTGTGTGTGTGTGTGTGTGTGTGTGTGTGTGTGTGTGTGTGTGTGTGTGTGTGTGTGTGTGTGTGTGTGTGTGTGTGTGTGTGTGTGTGTGTGTGTGTGTGTGTGTGTGCGTGTGTTTGCGTGTGTGTGTGTGTGTGTGTGTGTGTGTGTGTGTGTGTGTGTGTGTGTGTGTGTGTGTGTGTGCGTGCGTTATTTACCCCAGGGAAAAGATTACAATTAATATATGTTTCTCCTTGCTAGCATATGAGATCTCACTTTATGAATTTAAAGGGTGCCTGCCTATGCGTGGGAAAATAAATTGTGATTCACATTTTCCAGAATCGTGCAGCCCTAACTAGTGTTGATTCATATTGACAGATAGCGCACAGATTGTCATTCTTAATGCTATAAGCAACAATCTAGTCACATTGGACACACAGATTGGGATTTACTGACAAAACGGTTTGAATAATTTTGAATAAAAGTTTAAATATATCGAATAATGTTTATTATACATTCTCTCAATGATTTCATAGGCTTTTTTGTGACTGTTGCAGCCAAAAGTGGCTGATTTCACAGCAAAATTTTCACAAAGGCTTATTTTCTTCAATAACATTGCATCATCATGTGATCTTATTTTACTTTGTAACCGTAACCCCAAGCAGCATTTCTACAACTATCGCATTTTCCGGACTATAAGATGCTACTTTTTTCCAAAATGTTGAACCCTGCGTCCCATGAAATGGTGCGACTAATTTATGGATTTTTATTTGCTAACAGCCATAATGTTTTGTATTCTACAAACAATTTCCATATTACACTGATAGAGACACTGAAAAGGTGTGTTATGTGTGTGTTGTGGGGCCATCTTTTGGACGAGTTCGGTCACTGCAGGTGCTGCGGGTTGAAAATTTACTTTCTGTTTGTGCCTTGAATCGGAAGCATAACAGTTCATTGTGTTTTTGCTCAAAAGGATTCTTTATTCCTCACTCCAAGCCACGTTTGTAAGTTTTCCAATATAACTAAAACTTTTCATACTTACTAAACGGTCCCATGTGTGATGTCTGTAGAAGTGTTTTCATGAATATGTGTACGTGCTATCATAATGTAATCAAGCTAGCGTTGTTAGTAGGGATGTAATGATATCAAAATCTCACAGTACAATATTATCACGTTATTAAGGTCACGGTACAATATTATTGTGGTATATGCCCCCCCAAAAAAGACTTAAAAATGCCATAGTGTGTAAAATTAAGTAGCAGGAATGAACAAACTTACTGTAATTGAACAAGAACATAATGCTAAAATGCTGTAATTATATTTAATACTACAAACAAGTATTTAAGTGCAAAGAATTGTGCAGGGATGTTCACCTTTTCTCCTCCAAACATATTGCTGGGTACTGTGGCCAAATAGTTCAATTTTGGTTTCATCTGACATCACATTGACAAAGATAAGACCTTCTGGAGGAAAGTTCTGTGGTCAGATGAAACAAAAATTGAGCTGTTTGGCCACAATACCCAGCAATGTGTTTTGAGGAGAAAATGTGAGGCCTTTAATCCCAGGAACACCAAACCTACCGTCAAGCATGGTGGTGGTAGTATTATGCTCTGGGCCTGTTTTGCTGCCAATGGAACTGGTGCTTTAAATGAGACAATGAAAAAGGACGATTACCTCCAAATTCTTCAGGACAACCTAAAATCATCAGCCCGGAGGTTGGGTCTTGGGCGCAGTTGGGTGTTCCAACAGGACAATGACCCAAACACACATCAAAAGTGGTAAAGGAATGGCTAAATCAGGCTACAATTAAGGTTTTAGAATGGCCTTCCCAAAGTTCTGACTTAAACGTGTGGACAATGCTGAAGAAACAAGTCCATGTCAAAAAACCAACACATTTAGCTGAACTGCACCAATTTTGTCAAGAGGAGTGGTGAAAAATTCAACCAGAAGCTTGCCAGAAACATGTGGATGACTAACAAAAGTGCCTTATTGTAGTGATACTTGCCAAGGGACATGTAACCAAATATTAACATTGCTGTATGTATACTTTTGACCCAGCAGATTTGGTCACATTTTCAGTAGACCCATAATAAATTCATAAAAGATAGTATTGGAAACTCAAGACAGCCATTACATTATGTTCTTTACAAGTGTATGTAAGCTTTTGATCGTGACTGTACATATATATATATATATTAAGGCTACAACAACTAATCGATTCAATCGATAAAAATCGATTATAAAAATAGTTGCCGATTAATTTAGTCATCATTTCTTTGGATTTATGCTATGCGCATGCGCAGATGTTTTTTGTTTTTTTTAAATAAACCTGTATTTATAAACTGCAACATGTACAAACAGCTGAGAAACCATAATCAAAATAAGTATGGTGCCAGTATGTTTTTTTTTCAATAAAATACTGGAAAGGATAGAAATGTAGTTTGTCTCTTTGAGCCGATTATTAATCGATTAATCGAAGTAATAATCGACAGATTAATCGATTATCAAATTAATTGTTAGTTGCAGCCCTAATATATATATATATATATATATATATATATATATATATATATATATATATATATATATATATATATATATATACATATACATATATATATATATATATATATATATATATATATATATATATATATATATACACACACACATATATATATATATATATACATATATATATATATATATATATATATATATATATATATATATATATATATATATAATATATATATATATATATATATATATATATATATATATTTTTTTTTTTTTTTTTTTTTTTTTTTTTTATAATGTCCTGCCCAGCTTCTCGGGCAAATCATATAGCAGATGTAGATGCCCATATCGGCTGTTCAGATTTACTTTACAAAAGAGAAGTGTAGGATACTTCTCTTGTTGCCTTACTTGTATTTTGACTTTATTAAATGTATTTATATTATCATTTGGTGCAGCCGGGCCGGAGCAGGAGGGGATAGAAAGAGAGAAAAAGGAAGACAGAGGGGGGAATTGTGGGGACAAGAGGGGGATTAGACAGAGAGACAAAAACAACAACAGCAAACACAACAACAACAACAACAGAGCAACATCAGCAAATACGACATGTACAAATATGATGGTAAAAGTAATAGCAAATAAGCAGTTAGCGAAAATTTAAAAAAAAAAAAATACAGAAATGACAATGAGCATTATTACACTAAAAATGGAGCAATATGAATACCAATAGAAATAGTGCTATTGATAATAAACAATACCAGTACTTTACCTTTATTATCAACAATACAATTGTTCAAATGCAACAATACATATACGTAATGATAACTTGAGATACGAAAGAATGCAGAAAAATGGAGGGGAAGAAAGAGAAGCAACCTTAACCTTGTAGATTGTTATAGTAACAATAGGTTAAGCTTTGTCAGTGTGCCATGTGTTATACCCAGTTTACCCTAGGGCAACAACGTTAATATATGTTTGATGAAACGTGATTATGTGCATGAGTGTATGTGTGCATATGTACTTGTATATGTACAGTATGTGTATGTGTGCTTGTACAGTGAATGTATATGTACAGTATGTGTATATGTGTGTACAGCGAATGTATATGTACAGTATGTGTATACAGTATGTGTGTTTGAACAGTGAATGTATATGTACAGTATGTGTAAATGTGTGTTTGTACAGTGAATGTATATGTACTTTATATGTATGTGTGTGTTTGTACAGTGAATGTATGTGTAGTATGTGTATGTGTGTGTTTGTACAGTGAATGTATATGTACAGTATGTGTATATGTATGTTTTTACAGTGAATGTATATGTACAGTATGTGTATACAGTATGTTTGTATAATGAATGTGCGTGTGGATGTACGAACTTTGAGTGTGTAAATATGTACTGTATTTATTTGTATATGTATGTGGGAGCGTAGGTACCTATGTATGTCTGTATGTATGTGTGTGAGTATATGTGAATTTGCATGTACAATACATTTGACTCCCAGTGTGTGCGGGAGCCAGAGTACGGCCCCAGCCTCCCCGAGAACCCATCTCACAAACAGTAGGTGTGGTGCCCAGGGAACCAGGGGCCACCGCCCCCACGCAGCCAAGACGGACAGCGACAGGAACCCCAGAGCCTGGCCCACCGTGCCGCCCACAAGGGCCAGCAGCAGGCCGCAGACAGACGCACCCGGCAGAGGACAAGGCACGAGAAAAACAGGGGGAAGCCAGACCCCAAGCCAGCGAGAGACCACACCCCACACGGACAGAAAGGCGGGACGCCCCGCCCGAGGGGCCCGGAGACCCCCCGCAACCGGACGGGAAGACCGCCCCCGCCCCACCGGCAACAGGGCCCCCACGAGCCCCCCCCCCCACCCCCGGAGAGCGCGGCGAGGCCAGCCCACGGCCACCCCACCCAAGCCGGCCACCACAGGACCACCCAGCACGGGGCCACAGGAACCACCCACCCCACCCGCAGGGACCCCAACAATGGAGATGGAACAACCAGCAACCGCCCCGCCGAGTCCCCCCCCCCGAGGTAGGGGAATAAATAAATAAAATAAATAAATACATAATAATAATAATAATAATATTAATAAAATATATTTTTTTAAAAAAGGGGGGGAAAAATAAATAAATAAATAATTAAATCTATTTATAAAAATAAATAAATAAATAAATAAATAAAAAAAGAATTAAAAGAAGATCACAGACATGCTGACACACAAGGTCGCTACCCCAACAACTGGCTGACTCGCAGCACCTCGGAATACCCTGCAGCACCAAGCCACCACAGTAGACGCAGGGACCAGACCCAGCAGGCCCCAACCAAGACGGCCACCCGGAAGGGATGGACGGCGGGACCCAGGAGCTCCAGACACGCAGTCCGGATGCAGTAGCCTGAGGCGCCGACCCCCACCCGACAGGCAGGCCCAGAACGTACCCCCAGAAATATACATACATATATATATACATACACATAAACATACACATGTACACATACACACACATACACATGCATACACATACACATATATATACATACATACATACATACATACATACACACACACACATACACATACATATACACAGTTTGTCAGCCCCGACAACCACCACGCGCGCGCGCTGCCACCAGTCACAACATCAGCCACCCCCCTGCACCAGACCCAGCAGCCACGGGCGCCCACACCACAAACAAACGGCAGCAGAAACAGCAGCCACAACACCCACAGACAGCCAGCACCACCCAATCAAATCAAAGCGATCAAAAAATAAACCGCGACCGGCAACCACACGCCAACAGGATCACAGATACCAGCCAGCGCCAGCCCGCCAGCAAGCCCAAACACCAACACGCAAACAAGAGACACCAACACCCCCCCCCCCCCGCCAAAAGACCCCACCACCCCAACCCAAACCCGCACAAACACACCACCGCCCAAACAACCGAGACACAGTATCCAGACCAGACACGGGCGCCGCGCCGCCACCACATCAGGTCGCCAACAGAGACCCCACAGCGCAAGGTCGGGCCACACGGGCACGGACCCCACCCAACAGGAAGCGAGACCCGCGCGACGCCACACACAAATAAAAAATAAAATAAAATAAATAAATATATATATATACATATATACATACACATACATACACATACACATACATACATACATACACACATACACACATATATATATATATATATATATATACATACACATATATACACATTAAAAAAAGAAAAAAATAATAATAATAAATTAATAAAAGCCTGGCAGGCCACCAGAACGCAGTCCCCGGAATCCGCGCCGGCCGACGAGGCAATGAGGGGTGCGCCGAACCCCAACCCCCCGCATGCATGTGTACAAGGCCCCCAGAGTGTCTACTGTGTAGTTAAAATTAGGAGGTCAGCCATTACAGCCGACCTCCAGTCCCTATTGATGCGTGTACTGTAGCGTGAGTGAGATATGTATGCTTGTGGGAACTAATAATGCGATTAAAATTGGGGGACATCAAGGTCTTGGTGGGTCCCAACCAAGCCGAGCCCTCCAAATCCTAAGTGTCTAATATGCAGCTAAGATTGAGGGATGGCCGAGCAGGGGACAAGACAGGAGGACCGGAGCCCCATAGGAGGCATCCTCAACCCCCCGCCATGCCTCCCCGCAGGACAATCCCCCAAAGTCCTGTATTTGTGTGACTGTGTGTGCTATAAGTAGGAGGAGTAGAGGGCCCGGACATCCCCCCCAGTCCATGCGGCCGACAACCAGGAACTACGGCCAGGAAGCCGCCCCCCCACGGCCCGTGACCCACACCAGACCACTTTAGCGTGACGTCACGCGAGCCCACCCCCCGCCAAACAAAGCCAGCCCCCGCCCGCCCCAACCCAACCCCGCAGAGCCCATACCAGCAACCAAACGCAGAAAAACTGCACAGCCCCATGCCCAATGCAAACACCGCATCCCGGCCATCCACACAGCAACGCACCCATACGAGTTCCGGCCAGGGGATGGTGCCCCCCAACTGGGGAAGAAGTCAATGTACCCCGTCCGCACGCCAGCCCCCAAACCAGCCGTCAAGCCAACGCCAGCCAGCCCCCACAACCCCACAAGCGCACAGATACCAGCCACAGTCCCCCAACCACTCCAACCCAACACAGCGACGCCAACCGCCGGCAGTACCATAGCAACCATCACCACCACCGCCCGTCCGCAGTACAAACACCCGCGGCCGCCGAAACCTGAAACAAAAAAAAGCGACCTACCCCGTAAACCCCAACAACGCACACCCCCAGCTACCACAGAGGCCGCCAACCCACCTACCCCAACTCATCCACATACAGGCCAATCGATCCACCGGACATCCACACCCATACACACACCTACACATACATACACACATACATACACACATACACATATACATACATATATGTATATACACATTCATACACATACACACATGCATGCATATACACATACACACACACACACACATATATACACCTACATACATATACATATGCACACATATACACACACATACATACACCAAAACAAAACAAAAACAAAAACAAAAATATAAAAAATAAAAATAAAAATAATAAATAAAATAAAATAAACCCTTTAAATAAAATAAAATAAAAATAAACATGAGGCCTGGTTGCCAACAGTGTCCAGCGCCACCAAACCCCGCAGCCATACCCGCACGTCCAGGCCCCCCCGCCCACCACCCACCAGGCACCCCATCCGGCAAAAAGCCATAAGGGCCCAGCCCCGTGCCCACAGCCGGCATGCCATGGCATCTCTGCAGGCCTGGTGCCGCGATCAGCAATGCACACCGGGGCAGCGACACACACACATGTACCTACATACATACACACAGATTCCACCATACATACATACAAATGTACACACACACACACACACACACACACACACACACACACACACACACACACACACACGCACCTATATATACATGTATATAATTTAACAGAATAAATAAAATTTATTAAATAGATATATATATATATATATATGTGTATATGTGTGTATATATATATATATATATATATATATATATATATATATATATATATATATATATATATATATATATATATATATATATATATATATATATATATATATATATATATCCATCCATTTTCTACCGCTTATTCCCTTCGGGGTCGCGGGGGGTGCTGGAGCCTAGCTCAGCTACAATCGGGCGGAAGGCGGGGTACACCCTGGACAAGTCGCTACCTCATCGCAGGGTATATATATATATATATATATATATATATATATATATATATATATATATATATATATATATATATATATATATTGCATAAAATGACCAAAATATGTTAAATATTATACATGGTTTTTTTTTTATGAACGTGTCTGTTACTACATGATATGTATATTAATATATATATATCTATATCTATATACACACAAACTTTTTTTCCTCAGCGGATTTATTTCTGTTTCGATAGCAGCGCACTTCCGACTTCCAGGAATAAATGTGTGTTCCTACTTCCGGAAACAAACGCGAGTGAGTGTGTTCTAATCATGGCAGAATTGGTAACAGACAACGAAGACAACTATTTTTGGTCAAATGAGGATTCACAACCTCATCTATTTGAACCTGAATATACGGAGCATGAACTGCTGGTTATAGAAACAAACACGAAGAGAGGGTGAAACGGTGGAGCAAATGAAAGCAGCGAGAGTGAGGTCGGCATGACTCGACGCTACAAATGTGGACCTTTGAGTCAAGCTATGCCTAAATAAATGGTGTGCTTACCCAAATCAACTGGTAACGTCAGCTTGACCAAACGAACAACTGTCTAATCGAGTAAGTCACTCTAATATTGATCATTATACATGCAGCACATCCCTGTACAACTACAGTACATATGCTGTCGAGCTAGCTGTGTACAAACAAAGCATTAAATGTGGGCTAATAATTTACAGATATTGCAATATGATTGTTCATGTTTTCCAGTCAGTACAAATTGTTGTCCTATCACATTGTGTTGTGCATTACAAACTCAAAAGCCATTCAGCTGTTGATGCAGTTGCTAGCTTACCGTAGCTAGTTTACAGCTAATGGAAAACCAATTCCTCAGTGTAAACTCTTACAATAACAATGTTGCTACAGCTTAGTTTTTATACAGGTTATGAAACATACATGAAGTATTGTTGGCGGTTTTTAGATGCATTTTTAAGTGATTTAGAGGCTGAATAGATGGTTCCCATTAGCTGCAATGCTGGCCACCTAGAACAAGTTGATTTTTACAAGTTAGAATGCAAAAAAAAAATTTATGTTTGTCTTTTTGTCTCTCATAAGGATTGTAAACGATAGGCAACATTTTTTTTTAAGTGCATCTCCCCTTTAAACAGTTTTACGTTTTACATGTGCCAAAAACGCACCAAACTGTGGCCATAAACCCGAGATACATACCAAACCGTGAGTATGGCGTACCATTACACCATTACTACCGATTATTAAGTTTGAATAAACCAAAAAAGGTGCAATCCCATAACGGAGCAACTGTACTTGTACTTATGGTGAGCTGCACAATTAACAACTTAATTACTGTACCTCAGGGTCAAGTGGGCATACAGAATGACTAAGATCTGGCATATGACTAAACTAAAAGTATACAGCAACCTGAGGGGACTGGAAGCAAATGGTGGATGTTAAGTACACCATGAGCCTCCATTAAAATCACCCAGCATTCTGTTTGGTCACTTGTAACCTGATGGTGAGTGAGTTCCCCCCAGGGTGCAGAAGTGAGTCAGACGGCAAGATGTGACAGAGGGAGTGATGCAGTCTGGCTCCAATCCAGGGTTATCACGGGCAAACGAGTTGGTATTTGCCAGCTGCCAGTTTGACACATTAGCACTGCGCCAGAGGGATGCTGAAACCTGGCTGGTCTCCTCATATCTGTATGGACACTCATTGACGCTGCCTCACCAGAAGGCCCCACTGATATGTTAACTCCTTGATGTTTCGGTCTACTATTTTCATGACTTTTGAGTGCTGGGTACATTATACATTATTGGAAAGCTTGTTGAAACTGAAGTGATATAGATTATTCCAGTATACAGTATAATTATAAGTGCATGCTCTGTAAACACTTAAATTAAACCAATTCCAAACATAGCCATGATTAAAACTCCAATTTGAAGCCCTACATCCTTCCAAAAGCAGATCGAAAACAGACAAAAATGGTCCGCTTACCTTGGCAATAGTCTAGTAAATGTAAGGAGCCCACCTTCAACCTTGCCAACATTAAAACACGTTGACCACTGCTGCACACACTGCTGTTCATCATTTTCATCAGATGCACACATGTTATCAATCATGGATACAATAGCCAGACCATGCTACCTAAACAATTCTTAACTTCGAAATTCCAATCTTAATTGTGACTGATGCATTGACTAGAACAGGGTTGTCCTAACTACGGCCCGCGGGCCAAATGCAGCCTGCCAGCGTCTTCAATTTGGCCTGTGAGACATTATGAGTTCAACAATGCATTGCACCGCGGAGTGCTTTTACATTAAGCCCAAATGCCAGGCAGTTTCTAAATTATATACATTTGCTGCCATCTTGTGGACATTGTGAGCAAATCCGATTAATGACCCTTGAAAGTACGTTCAACTAATAGCAAAGGATTTACTTGTATGACACAATCCAAACAACCTACCCTTGTCATGGGGCAACAAAAAATGTAATTAACATAAAGGTCAACACACATGGCCACACATATGTTAAGCCCACTGCGGCCCCCAAGTCAAAAAGTTTGGACACCCCTGGACTAGACAATGAACCTGGGAAAACACAGATATAATGGTTGATGGGTGGGCTCCTACCCAACGGTGTGTGCGTCAAATTTTCTCCCTTGGAGTAGGGGTGTCTCCCGATAATTTGATTTGGAGGCGTCTGATTCGGCTATCAACCTCACAGTAAAATCGTCGGACACTGAACCCATCTCCTTGGGGTGTGTTGGGAGGATGCTCCGAGATGAGGGACGCACGGCGAAATTGGACACCGTTCACGCCAGGGCGCATCGCATCAACCCAGATGTGTAGCTTCGACCAATTCACTCGGGCAAGCCTTCCTCACTGCTCCCCTTTACAACAATAATGATGCTTCTACAGGTTCACCTTGTTACAACTTTTACTTTATCGAGATCAAGTGAGGGCTTGCCGAATTGTTTTATGTGGCCCGCCTAAATTTAATACAAAGTCATACCCTCACACAATAATTTATGTATTTTTGTCAGTTGATAATCGATATCGACAAGGCTAACAAGTTACCATCTATCTTTGTACAGTATATGGCGGTATAGGGCTAAACTCCTTGGTCCATTGGTACAATTTTATTTTGGCCCTTACAGGCAAAAAGTTTAGGCAACCCTGATCAAGATCGCCAAATTGGATCGTCTTCTCAGCACTCCACTCCGCAAAATAATAATTAAAGATGTATAAAATATCACAGACCCTAAATCGTGATCATAATCGAATCGTGAGGTGCCCAAAGATTCCTAAGAGTCACTAAATTGAACACTTTTGGATCACCTTATCCCAGGGCTGGGCGAGTATATGATCGTGATCGCTCGCTGATTGTGATTATATTTAGGTCAATGACTGTGATCAGATGTCAGCATACATTACCTCGATCAAACATCGCGGAAATGTATGTTAAAACATACCGCAGTAGTAAACAATAGGGGATGCAACAGTACTCTGTATAATCCTGCACAGGACAATCTGCCTTTTTTCACCCTGATCCTCTGTGTGTGTGCGACCATCCCTGCCCACCATCGCAAAAGTCAGGCTCCTCACGACGTAATTAATGTCCAATCACCGTTGTGCCTCTTCCCAATCACATAGCTGTAAGTAGAGCCCAGGATAACAAAATAAAGAAACATGGCCAACACTAGCATAGAAGTTGAAACAACATTTAGAAGGAGCAGTAACTTAATTGACAGACTTTAGTCTCACTCTCACTGTCTGCGCTGTAGTGTGTGCGGTAATCCTGCCCTCAATGCCAGCTTGCAGGCAGGCACAGAATATCTTTGAGACTGAACTATTGATCCTAACTGAAAGAACAAATGTACCTACTAATTTAAATCTGAAAATATTTAACATAAAAATTGTAATCTAAATATTTGTAATAAAACATTTTGTTTATGTGTTTGCTCTTAATCAACTCCTCTAATATAACATGTACTGTACTCAAAAACTCTGCAGACACTTATTGTTCAAATAATTTTTGAGTTTGTGAATAAACACCTTTTGCTTCTGAACTAATCATTTCGTGTTGGTACTAGGGTTGTACGGTATACCGGTAATAATAAAGTATCGTGGTACTAATTAATTGAAATCGGTACCATACCACCTTTGAAAAGTACCGGTACTCTTCTTTCATCTGAATGCCGCTGTGTGGCGATGACGACAGAGCCGAGGAGCATAATGTTGAGTGTGTCAAAACACACACAAAATGCATACAAGCAATAACAACTTGGAGAGGAAGAATGCCAAAAAATGGCAATTCTACTGGTTACTAAAAAATAAAAAAATAATTTAAAAAATGAAGCGCAATCTGGAGGTATTTGGGCTTCAAAACTAACGATAAAGGTGACGTTTTAAACAGGGAAGTGCCGCGCTGCAAGTTTTGGTTTAAGACACGCCTTGCCAAATGTGGTGATTAGCATTACCAACTTTGCTTCAAACTTAGGTAAACATTGAAACAATAAGCATTCAGATCTGCACAAGGAGTTATAAAGAGTGACATGTAATAGTGTAGTTGTTACATTTGTCCTGCTGTTCGGCTCCGGTGCAGACCGTAGTCGAGGCGCACAAGGGAGACGTTTCCTTCAGGGTCGATGTTTTCGTCGGGAGTAACACCCGTCACTTTACCCGGCAATGGGTCTGCTATGGGTCAGAATGACGAGGCCGCCGATTTATAACAATCTAGTTGCCTTATTATTAGTTTTGCAGGACACAACCGGACCCGTTCATCCTTCTACTGCGCAGTGTACGCGCTAACGCTCTCTCTCTTTAGTCGCCCACTCAATCACTGACGTCACTCAGCCAACACGTTGCTATTCTCACAAACACACATACACTACTCTCAAAAGTTAACCAGCTCCCCTGTTGTGCACATGTAGATACGTAGACATGCACACAGCTGCTTGGCTTAATGCCAAATGTTAGCGGAGTTAAGACCGCCCACCTAACATCAACTAATTTTATAACAAATTGCTACAAGTTGTGTTTTATCCTTAACAAATATGTGTTTTACCTGCTAAATGTCTTATCTTTGTACATGTGTCCATAGTTTTGTTTTTAGTACTTACTAATAATTGTATTTTTCTTAAAACACAGACCAAGAGTGGCAACCATAAATCATGAATCATTTAATACAATGTCAATAAAGCTTTGTATTATATTCTAACCTAATCCTTCATTATGGCAGACTATATTTAATATGGTAAATTGTAAATTGTTCTTTGAGTGCAACAAGAAAAGCCAATGTGTTTAGTGCACTTTAATTTATATGTTAACTTTGTAAAATTGTTATTTGAGTGCAATAGGAAACATATGTGTATTGCATTGTAAGATTTCCTGTTAAAATAAAGCCAATATTGACATTTTTCGTAGTTCCCTTTATTTGGAAAAGTATCGAAAAGTATCGATATACATGTTGGTACCAGTACCAAATTATTGGTATCGGGACAACCCTAGTTGGTACACATTATTTTACAGTACCTCAAATGCAAAGTGCACTTTAATGTATTTTCATTGAGTAATCAGACACTAAAAATAATAATTTACCTTTTTGAAAGTGTTATTTAGTGGATGCTAACTTGAAAGAAAAGTCTTAAGAGTCACTGATTCTTTGTTGACAGCAGAATGCAGACTTTGCGGTCAAACAAAAAAAGAAATAACTTTGAGAGGGAAAAAAAAAAAGTTGTTCTCTTTACGCCCACAAAACGTACCAAGAAAGAACCAAAAATGTGGCCCTAAAACCGAGGTAAGGACCGTACCGTGGGTTGCCTGTAATGTAACATCTCTAGGAAACAGAATCATAGATATGAACACAATGACAGAACATGCAGCTGAAGGCAGAAAATAAATGTTAGCAGAGACTTGCCGTTATCTGGGCCCCGAAATTGGAAAAATAAAAACAACAACAAAAAACAGAATCTTCTATTAAACAAATTAAATTACATTTACATAATGTCACTGAAATGCTGTCATCATGAAGATAAAGAATGTTTGACTGAAAAACGTGTTTACTGAGTATGTGCAATTCACTATGTCACAAGCATATCAGGTGATATACTTTTTGTGCAAATTTGATGACTACTTGTTATCCTAAAGCCGCGTGAAAAATACGGTGCACTGTTTATGATTGCCTGTTGGCTGTTGGGGACGTGACCACAAATTCCAGGAATTAATTGTAGGGTCTTGAACATCCTCATTGCTAAGTTGATAACTTGACAGCTTATAATACTATAGTTTAAAGTTTATAGTTTAAACATCACTTTTTAAACAGTAACTGATGCATCCTTCTGTGTACTTTCTTTTAATTAAAATCATGTACATTTAAGGCGTTTACTGGTACATTGTTAAGTTACTGTGCTTGTTCTTAAATAATTAGCTTTATTGACTCTCTATTAGGGCTGGGCAATACGGCTGAACACTGCGATATATGTTTTTTTATATTGATCGATATTGATAATTATTGATAATTTGTATGACTTATTTAAGCCTGCCAATAAATACAGTAATAACATTTCCAACTTACCAAGGGTGCTATTTTTCAGTGGAGAAGGTGTCTGGTAGCCAAAGGTGGTAAAATAATCGCAGTAAATTTGAAGCCAGTTGCAGTTTTGAGACACTAGATTGCAGTAGTGTATAAGTTATTAAGCACTAGAAAGAGTAGTTTGAGAAGCTGCTCATTAAACAGACACATTGGAAGTGTCAGGGTGTTGCCAACAAAACTAAAGTTCAATAACAAGTTTCTGTTATTGAGTTAATATGTTAAGATATCACACTTTCTCTTCTCACACCATACAGACAATTCACAACAAGCCAGAATGACGGCGCAACCATAATTGGAAGTTGAGGCTGTTACTAAGGCTGCAGCTAACGATTATTTTTCTATCGATTAATCTATAGATTTTTTCCCGATTAATCGGTTAATCTATAGATTTTTTTCGATTAATCTATAGATTATTTTTCCTTTTACCGATTATTTTTTTATTCAAAATGAAGATGAAAAAATAAATGTAGGCCAGTTTTTTCAAAAGGCATGGCTTTTATTTACAAAAAAAAAGAAGTATGGCCACACAGTCAACATTGACAGCAACATGACTAAATATTCTGTAACAATGTAAACATTTAAAACTTTTAACCTTTAACAAAATTAAAAGTAGCTTATTTGCTTTTTAATGTGCAAATATAAAAGTCAACATCCAGTGCAAATCTTAATATTCTGCAATAGCATAAGCATTTCAAAAGTAAAAGTATTGCTTATTTTGCTTTAAAATGTGCAAAAATAAAGATAAACATCCAATACAAAAAAGTGTAAAACGAAATATTCTGTAACAACAGTGTAAACATTTCAACAAAAGTGAAAGTATTGCTTATTTGCTAAAATGTGCAAAAATAAAGATAAACATCCAATACAAAAAAGTGCCAATCTAAATAGTCTGGAGCACTGTAAACATTAAGTATTGCTTTTAAAATGTGCAAAATAAACATCCAGTCCAACACAGTACACAATAACCAATTCTACTCATTCCAGTGAGTGACTAACAGTTGTAATGAAGAAAGGTTAGCATGTCTACATGCTCTGCTTCTTTTCATGTTTACAATATTCCCAGCAGCTGAAAATAGGCGCTCAGAAGGGGTCGATGTGGCTGGAACTGAGAGGTAATTAGCCTTCACCTCAAGCCAGGACTGCGAGTGAGCTGAGCTGCAGTTTAAGTTTCTAGAAGGTCAACGGGCTCATAGTGATGTTACTAGTAGTTGACTGGGAGGTGTTTATTATCATTTGGGGAGAGCCCGCTGCCTGATGCTCACCTGCTAAACACCTATCTGCTCCACGCTGAAGCGCTGACTACATGCGCTCTGAATACGCACTGCTGATTGGCTGGTAACGCTCTGAATACGCACTGCTGATTGGCTGATAATGCTTCGTGTGTACCGATCAGATTGTTGTGTGGGTGGGACAATGCTGCGTGCTGAGACAGAGGCAGAATGAGCAAAGCAGCTTGTTAAGACTTTAGCTTTAGCTTAGAAACTCGTTCGGTACACCCCCGTACCTAACCGAAAGCCCCGTACCGAAACCATTCAATACAAAACACGTACCGTTACACCCCTAGCAGATACAAATGACACATTCATGTTTTTGTGTAATGATGACAACGTATGCTCACGCGGACGATTGACTAGTTGATGGTTTTCTTTTCAAATGTTCGTTCATAGCCGTTGTGCTGCTATGATAGGCCATTTCCGCTCGACACAGTGTGCATACAACAACATTATTAGGCCGTTTATTGAAATACTTTCACACTTTTGACGACTTTTGGCGTGATTTTTCCCCCTCGCTCGCACCGCTCGCATCGTCTGCTTTGACGGTAGCGTGACGTAAATATGCGACGCGTCGACGCACAAAAACGACGTCGACGTATCTACGTAACCGATGACGTCGACTACGTCGACGCGTCGTTTCAGCCTTAGCTGTTACCTGATTGGCTGTTAACGTGTGACTCCCATTTCTCAGTGACACTTCCTATTTGCTGTTTGGCTGGGTTCACAGAGAGCGAGTGACTTCATGCAATGAATCTTGCTTCATAATAAATTTTTTCTTCCGACCAAATAAAATAACTCTATATCAAATTTTATATCAATATCGATTATGTGTCTATCGCGATATATATTGATATTGTTTTATTGGCCCAGCCATACTCTGTGTGTTAGTAAGATGTTCAACTAATCTTAAGTGTCTTTAGCTTTAACAGTTAGGTTAAAAACAATATAAAAAAACTGTGATATTAATCAAGATCAGATGATATGAAAACATTTATTGTGATACATTTTTTTTGTTTCCTTTATCGCCCAGCCCTACCTGATCTGGCAGTAAAATACTCCATTGTTGTAGTATCATTGTCAACTTTGACATGGGATTAAGTAAGTACTTAAACTATGGCTCCATTATGTTTTACAGTCCACACCTCTGATCTAGATATTCCATCCATCAATTTTCTACCGCTTCGGGGTCGCTGGATTATTAAGGCAAATTAAAACAATTAAAAAATCTACAAAAAAATAAATCTGTGTATTCTAACTGCTATTTGTCAGTGTCAGTAGCAACAATACATATTCTGACTGTTGGAGAAACATTCATCTTGTTTCAAAAGAGCCCAGGCCTCTACTCCAAATGGTTCGAAAACAACTTCACATTTACTTTGAGTTTATTCCAAACATGCATAAATACAACCTGATACAGCACAATTTCCAGTTCCTCTGTTCAACATGTTAGAAAAGGAGTAGGAAGAAACATATCTTATTTAATCCTACCCCTTTTCCTTTACATAGCAGTTGCTTACACTTTTGTCCACTTCCTGTTCACAATATACTCCATAAGTAATAACATAAAAAAATAAAAAATAATTATTGAAGTAAGCTATATTTCATATGGTGAGATAAATAATATTATCTAGAAAATGAATGGATGGATGCAATAAATTCAGAATGTTTTATTCTGAATACTTTGGGTATGTCTTTTTTCAGATAGAACTGGAAGAGCCCAAGTCCAACTGCAAAACCAGTGACAATACCTAAAGACACTATCTTTGTAAAAGAAGCTCATATATTATATTGCATATTATTCCACATTTTCGCCATCTAATCCATAGAAAAGACGAGGGAAGACGCTTATAAACAACTTCTTAAGTCCCCAAATGATGCTCAATATCCTCTTTGGGGAAGATCTTATATAACATCTGCCGTGTAGTCTGACAAGTTCAGTAGCACACAACAAACTGCAACATAAAGTTTGTGTGTCATAACTTTAACACAGTATCGAAGACATGATGTGTTCTTTTTTAGATCTTGCCAACACTGCTCATCTTTGATGAGCAGTGTTGGCCCAATTTCCCTCCATCCTCTTCCCTCTCTGCTTTTGATCAAGTATAGCGCGAGATAGAGGGGAAAAGTATCAGTAGCTGCTCTAGCATCACTCCTACCAATACAACACTTTCTTAAGGCATGCACTGCAAATATACAAGTATTGCCATACTTCGCTTTTTGTACCAGTCTGTGCTCGACAAAAATCTCTGCCCCGGTTTTTAGTAGACCATCTTGGTTATTACAATATTATGTCAGACTTACTCGACATCCATTGCTTTCGTTCTCCCCTAGAGGGGGGTGGGGGGGTTACCCACATATGCGGTCCTCTCCAAGGTTTCTCATAGTCATTCACATCGACGTCCCACTGGGGTGAGTTTTTCCTTGCCCGTATGTGGGCTCTGTACCGAGGATGTCGTTGTGGCTTGTGCAGCCCTTTGAGACACTTGTGATTTAGGGCTATATAAATAAACATTGATTGATTGATTGATTGATATTGTATGACCAAACATTACGCGTTACAAACTATTCAGTTTGTCTGCGTATCATGTCGCCGAATCGAGTGCTCAAACAGAGAATCCCACGCGTTGGTGACTCAAAGTCTTTTTTTTTTTTTTTAATTGAGTACGACTACAAAATTAAGGGACTTTTGGGGTCAGATTTATGGCTGCAACAATAATCAATTAAATTGATAAGAACATTTTAAGTTATTTTGCTTTTATTAGATGTTTAATTAGCGTACCTAATAAAAATGTAAAACATTCGGATCGCATTGACTGTCACAGAACTTTAAATACACGGACATACCAGTAGTTTACGTTTTCAGCAAATTTTGGGATAAATTAACATATTTTTTTACAATACAGTATATTACCAGATTATATGACACATTTACACTACCGTTCAAAAGTTTGGGGTCACCCAAACAATTTTGTGGAATAGCCTTCATTTCTAAGAACAAGAATAGACTGTCGAGTTTCAGATGAAAGTTCTCTTTTTCTGGCCATTTTGAGCGTTTAATTAACCCCACAAATGTGATGCTCCAGAAACTCAATCTGCTCAAAGGAAGGTCAGTTTTGTAGCTTCTGTAACGAGCTAAACTGTTTTCAGATGTGTGAACATGATTGCACAAGGGTTTTCTAATCATCAATTAGCCTTCTGAGCCAATGAGCAAACACATTGTACCATTAGAACACTGGAGTGATAGTTGCTGGAAATGGGCCTCTATACGCCTATATAGATATTGCACCAAAAACCAGACATTTGCAGCTAGAATAGTCATTTACCACATTAGCAATGTATAGAGTGTATTTCTTTAAAGTTAAGACTAGTTTAAAGTTATCTTCATTGAAAAGTACAGTGCTTTTCCTTCAAAAATAAGGACATTTCAATGTGACCCCAAACTTTTGAACGGTAGTGTACTTTTAAACCCGCCAACATTTAGAGAAAAAAAAAAGTTGAAACCATTACTTACATTGAAAAGGGGAGAAAAAAAGGTTGTAGTCTAAAAATGTACCCATTTTGTGTTTGAATTCATGTTACCCAATAAGGCATACTGCATCGTTACATATGTTGCTGCTCGATGTTTGCCTTTACAAAATTATTCCAATGTGAAGCTTCACATAAAGTATGTTACAAAAACACAATTAAATAAAGGGTATGATGCTTAAATAATTAACATATTGCAATTGAGCCATTAAGGGGACTATTGATGGAAATACAAAAGTGGCTGACAATGTTTAATCTTAATGCAATAGGTCAAAATGACCTCGTTACCCAGAATACATTTCTGCGAAAGTATTAACTTTTTTTTTTTTTTCAGACTAAATAAATGTGTTTTTTTGACTTCAACAAATATTTTTTACAATAGTGTTGAACGTTTACTTGCATTCAAGGTTATTTTCAGGGAGAGAAAAAAGGCAACCGTAAGTAAAAATGGTAGGATACGTACCAGTTGCATTGTCCAATATTTTGGAATATCATGAATACTGTAAAAACTTGGAATTTTTTGGGTTAAAAAAATACTGCAAATACTGCACTGTAATACATATAAGACATACAAACCCTGTTTCCATATGAGTTGGGAAATTGTGTTAGATGTAAATATAAACGGAATACAATGATTTGCAAATCCTTTTCAACCCATATTCAATTGAATGCACTACAAAGACAAGATATTTGATGTTCAAACTCATAAACTTTTTTTTTTTTTTGCAAATAATAATTAACTTAGAATTTCATGGCTGCAACACGTGCCAAAGTAGTTGGGAAAGGGCATGTTCACCACTGTGTTACATCACCTTTTCTTTTAACAACACTCAATAAACGATTGGGAACTGAGGAAACTAATTGTTGAAGCTTTGAAAGTGGAATTCTTTCCCATTCTTGTTTTATGTAGAGCTTCAGTAGTTCAACAGTCTGGGGTCTCCGCTGTCATATTTTACGCTTCATAATGCGCCACACATTTTCGATGGGAGACAGGTCTGGACTGCAGGCGGGCCAGGAAAGTACCCGCACTCTTTTTTTACGAAGCCTCGCTGTTGTAACACGTGCTGAATGTGGCTTGGCATTGTCTTGCTGAAATAAGCAAGACAAAGACGGCGCTTAGATGGCAGCATATGTTGTTCCAAAACCTGTATGTACCTTTCAGCATTAATGGTGCCTTCACGGATGTATAAGTTACCCATGTCTTGGCCACTAATGCACCCCCAACCATCACAGATGCTGGCTTTTGAACTTTGCGTCGATAACAGTCTGGATGGTTCGCTTCCCCTTTGGTCCGGATGACACGATGTCGAATATTTCCAAAAACAATTTGAAATGTGGACTCGTCAGACCACAGGACACTTTTCCACTTTGCATGAGTCCATCTTAGATGATCTCGGACCCAGAGAAGCCGGCGGCGTTTCTGGATGTTGTTGATAAATGGCTTTCGCTTTGCATAGTAGAGCTTAAACTTGCACTTACAGATGTAACGACGAACTGTATTTAGTGACAGTGGTTTTCTGAAGTGTTCCTGAGCCCATGTGGTGATATCCTTTAAAGATTGATGTCGGTTTTTGATACAGTGCCGTCTGAGGGATCGAAGGTCACGGTCATTCAATGTTGGTTTTCGGCCATGCCGCTTACGTGGAGTGATTTCTCCAGATTCTCTGAAACTTTTGATGATATTATGGACCGTAGATGTTGAAATCCCAAAATTTCTTGCAATTGCACTTTGAGAAACGTTGTTCTTAAACTGTTTGACTATTTGCTCATGCAGTTGTTGACAAAGGGGTGTACCTCAACCCATCCTTTCTTGTGAAAGACTGAGCATTTTTTGGGAAGCTGTTTTTATACCCAATCATGGCACCCACCTGTTCCCAATTAACTGCACACCTGTGGGATGTTCCAAATAAGTGTTTGGTGAGCATTCCTCAACTTTATCAGTATTTATTGCCACCTTTCCCAACTTCTTTGTCACGTGTTGCTGGCATCAAATTCTAAAGTTAATGATTATTTGCAAAAAAAAAAATGTTTATCAGTTTGAACATCAAATATGTTGTCTTTGTAGCATATTCAACTGAATATGGGATGAAAATGATTTGCAAATCATTGTATTCCGTTTATATTTACATCTAACACAATTTCCCAACTCATATGGAAACGGGGTTTGTATTTAAGTCTAAATTTTAGGGCTGCTGCAATCGATTATTTTAGTATTTGAGTGATCCATCGATTAGTTTGTTCAATTAGACCAGGAGTGTCCAAACTTTTTGACTTGGGGGCCGCATTGGTATAAAAAAAATGTGACCAGGGCCGAAAGCTGACTGCATGTAAAGTAACATATATATATATATATATATATATATATATATATATATATATATATATATATATATATATATATATATATATATATATATATATATATATATATATATATATATATATATATATATATATATATATATATATATATATTATATTAATATCATGGACATATATTTAATATAATTGGACATTAACACTATGTGAAAGTTTGATTCCTACCTTGTTTACTTCCGTGATGAACTCCTTAAAAGTTGTGTAATCAATCAGAAATCAGCAGCTAAAATGCGGCAAACATGGATAAGTGTGGAGAGTCTTCTAATGGGTGTAATTTAGATTTTTTTTTAATGTTGCTAGGACGTTTTTAATGATATCCACAAAGTTCAGTGAGCAGGTGACCACCTTTTTGTGTTGGTTGCATTTTATTCATTTTTTTTGCGGAATGACTAGGGAAAGTTGTTTGGATTGCGTCCTTTAAGTAAATGCTGCTCTGCATTCATTTAAAAATGACCTGAATTACTCAAATTAGTCCACAAGATGGCAAAACGTTGCAGAGATTAGATTGCCAGACATATCAACTTAATTTGAAAACACCCTGGAGGCCAGATTCCTTATAAAGCTCTTGATGTCTCGCGGGCCGTATTAAAAACGCCGGCAAGCCACATTTGGCCCGTGGGCCATTGTTTGAACACCCCTGGATCAGTCAATTAATAATTAAATAAACACACTTCATAGCCTCAATGCGTATTTTAGGGAAAATTGTTGAAATAAACATGTTTTCTGCTTAACATAACCATTATTCTTTCTTTCTAGGTGTTAAAAAATAAAAAAGGGATTAAAAAATAATATATATTTATACACAGATCGCAGCACCCACAAGCCACTGCTCTATTGCAGTTTACGTGCGGACATGTCAGCATATTTAAAGTTTCGGGCACTCAATGTGATCTGGATCTAACAATTGTTATTAGCTACACTCATTGAACGATTAATCGGAGAAACAAAATAGAAATTGAATCTTTTTTCTAATCAAACTAATCAATTTAATCGATCAGTCGTTGCAGCCCTACTTAATTTACGTAACATTTAATGTAGGGCAAAAATATGTAAAATATATATCCATATATATATATATCCAATATCTATTTTCTACCGCTTGTCCCTAAACATAAAAACTTTGCACTGTGGTGAAATGGCAATATTTTAAGTGTGATGTGGTGAGGGACAACGGTGTAGGTGAAAAAGGGTATTAATATTAGTATCAAAATGTCTGCTTTTTCTCAATACATTTAGAGCCTGATTTACTAACATCCAAATAGCACGCACTAAACAGCGTGTGCGAAAAAACTAAATAAAAGTGTGTACTATAAGTGGGCGAGTTGCGTGTGATCTACTAAGACTGCATGTTCAATTGAAAAGTGGTAGAGACCGCCCTATTTAAATGAGGATTCTGCGTGCATATGGGGAATTTACCATTGAAACAATTATTTTCTGCACATTCATGTTATCATGCTCCTACCTGTGTGCGGTGTGTTGAACCAGCCGCACACATCTATAATCTGTAACACCTTTTCTGAATCGCAATCTAGACAACCGCAATCTATGCACAATAAAGCTGGGCGATATGGACCAAAAATTATATCCTGGTATTTTTAGGTTGTATCGCGGTATACATAACGATGTTTTAAACAAAGTGTTTAGTTTAAGCTCAACACCACATTACTGTTACTACCAGTGTTCTCAAATTACTTTTAAAAAGAAATTTATAGTTATGTGTTACTTACACAAAAAAGTAATTTAATTACTAATATAATTACTTTTTAATACATGTAATGAATTGCTAGGGAAAGTAATGAATGCGTTATTTTAAATACACTTTAATAATGTCATATGCCGTTTCTATGAGAGCATTGTGTGTGTGCATGTATCAGGAGAGGATTCCACAGGATTTGTTAGCTTTAGCAATTAGCACTGCAGCAGTAATTTGTTGGCTCTGGCGGCTGTTTTGTTGAATCTTTTCACCGGCTTGTGTTACCTATAGTTAATAAAGAGGAGCTGTTGCCCGCCCCCGCCAGCCCCTGGAGCTACGGTGCGGGCACATCAGCTGTGCGCGAACACGAATGTGGCGGGGGGTTGGTGTTGGCAATGCGCGGTAGACCCTTCCCGCAGCACCGGCCGCTAACGACCGTAACGAAGCACATCAAAAGATAACGGTATGGCGGTATTTTGTCAAATATATACCGCTTTCTAAAATATACAGGTATTACATATAACAGCGGTATACCGCTCAGCCCTAATGCAAGCTAGTTATGTGCACATGGACACATTTAATCGGATTAAAAGCCTAACCGGAATAAAAATGCTTCGTGTAAACACGCCATTTGGAATATTCTGACCCGATAACACACGTTCGGATCAAAATTTAATTCCGAACGAAACGGGTGGTTTGTGCCGAAAGGCATTCGGATTGTAGCACATGAAAACACATCTTCCGAAATCCAGGTAAGAATTATCCTTATTGCGCATGTATTTGATGTCAGCTATACTTTGGTGGTAGAGGTGGGACTAAAATAATTAGTCTTGAAATGAAATGATTGTCTTGCTGCTGTCTCCCCCCATTCAACATGTACAGAGGTAGTGTTATATGCTGTTGAGTTGGTGGCTTTAAAACAAAAAAGGCAAAAACAAAAGTATGGTCTGGAGGTTCATGTGTCGATGTAACAACTAAAGAAGAGATCCAGTTGTCGTCGCAACAAGCTGTTTCATTTACGCCATTACAGCTACTCCAGTGCTAACTGCAATCCTCAGGCACATACACAGAATGTCGTAACATAAAGACGCGCCACAACCCGTACATAACCACAACATAAAAAGCACAGAACAGCTCCATTTCAAAAAGAGAGGTAAAACAAAAATAGTGAATAGAAAGAAAAAAAATTATAAATAAATACCGTGACAAGCAGAAATGCACAAAGCCATGTTTGGTAACAGTGGAAGTCAAATGCTTCTTCAGCACCAGCAGTGAGCAAACTAGTCCAAAAGAAGCTGCCACAGCACAAATAATAACACACCTTTTTGTTTATGTTAGGTTCTGCGCATATCAAAGTAAAGTATTCCGATTTAAGGTGTGTTGCATGAAAATGTCATAATCAGATAATTTTTTTCAGGGTTCATGTACACAGTAACATTCTAATCCGAATGATGATCAGATTAAATAAACATTGTCTATGTTCACGTGGCTACTGACACTTAATTCTGTGCGCGAGGTTGGGGATGGCATCACCAGCGTATTTGTGCGTCTGGAATGACTCAAAAGCAAGAAAATACATAAAGACGTCTTTTCATATAGGCGATATATTATAGTAAAAAAAATCCTAAATAAAAAAACTAACATTAAAAAAAGCCAACATGCAGACACCAAAACGCATCAATTGAATTCATTTTAATCAGCCCGTTAAAGGGGAAGTGCACTTTTTTTAAATTATGCCTATAGTTTGATTATTATGAGAGACATGACGACAGATGTGATTTTTATGTTTTAAATGCATTCTAAATAATAAATACATCGATTAAAAGTCATCGTACAATGGAACCTAGAGGAGCCACGCAATTTTGCCTATAAAGCCCTTAAAAAAACATCCAAACACCTCCATTAAGGTTTTAAATACATGGACATGATGTAAGTATATATGTATTGTAGGAACGGGCACATTCAAAATAACATTTAATATTTACATATTTTGATCATTTTAAGCATACGCAGTGCATTAATTAAAAAAAATGCATCACGTTTGCTTTTTTTTTGTCCTTCTTCACTGATTATTATTCACTCCAGACTTCATGAGAGCCAACAAACATAATAAAACACCACTTACTGTGGAACGTCTGCTGTTATTACGATGCCGACTGCTAGGATGTTCATATATTCCCATTTAAGGGAAGATTTTCTCATAATCGTAGCGAAGAAACAGGGTTTTGGGTGGGGCGGGGGGTTAACAAGCATCTTTTCGTGTCGTTCTTGCCAGTGCCGGATCCTCAATGGCTGTCAAAGTGTACCAACTTGTCGGATTATATCCTCAGCCATCTACTTTCCAGGTGAGAGGCATGATTTATGACCTACAATAAACTTACAGGGAGCAAGGAAGCGAGGAAGCAGCAGACCACTCGATGATGTAAACATAGGGACACAAGGTAGTGATCACGTCACTGCTCTAAATATTTTGTCTGTGTTAGCGCTTATCACAACAATATCACTAATACTAGGTTAATATTCAAGTAACAAAATGGAAATGGAGTATTATTGGCGCTTTTTGAATGGTTATTTATTGGATTTTATGGGCAAAATAGTGGAGCTCTCACTGTAAGCGGACTTTTATTTACATTTATTTAATATTTAGATTGCAATAAAAAAAAATTCCATCTGTTGTCATGGATATCATAATGATTGTGAACGATAGACAGAATTCCAAAAAATTGCAGTTACCCTTTAAGTCATCGAGCAGCTAAAAGTTATAAAAGGAAATGGCTGAATAGACAATATGTCTAATATTTTTTATTTCTGACAGTTCAAAATGTTGACACACAATGATTCGCTATCCATTGTCTGTCTACGCAGCGCAAAAACTGATCCTGCAGCCACGCGTGGAACTGTCAGTTTGCACATCCTTCTACTTCACGTTTAGAAGATCAGCTTTGCGTGTGCTATCAAGTTTGCACATGTTTTAGTCCACGCAAACCTTTAGCAAATCAGGTCCTAGGTGTTTTTGCTCTTTTTCTTGCATTTTTGTATTTCAACAATATGCTTCCGACCAACAAACCAGGGTTACTTCATGATAGGGCCAGAGTCCAAAGAGCCGCTAAAAAGTATGTGTTTCTCAGCTGTAGGGGATACTTTTCCACCACTTGCAGCAGTAATGCAATCTCAAACAAACAAAAGAAGTCAGGCGCTAGAAGTTTCTTAACAGCAAACATTACGAGTAGAGTGGTGAAGCTGTATTTTCATTTGCACTTTAATTCTATTGACAGTTTAGTTAAAAAAACATATTAATTATAAATTTATTTTTTTACAACATAATTGTAACTACATTTATTTTTCGGCAGTTATTTATAAGTCCCTTTTTAGGCAGTATATTTGGTTATATTTGGTTAGTACAGCCTGACCTAAGCCTAAGGTTTAGGTATTAAAAAAATAACAATATTTGTGATTAACACATGGTTTCATATCATTTTACAAGGTTGTTAACCTGTTAAACTCTAAGTATCCATCCATTTTCTACCGCTTGTCCCTTTCGGGGTCGCGGGGGGTGGGGGGGGGTGCTGGAGCCTATCTCAGCTGCATTTGGGCGGAAGGCTGGGGTACACCCTGGACAAGTCGCCACCTCATCACAGATAGAAAGACAACATTCACACTCTAGGGCCAATTTAGTGTTGCCAATCAACCTATCCCCAGGTGCATGTCTTTGGAGTTGGGAGGAAGCCGGAGTAGAACCCACGCAGTCACGGGGAGAACATGCAAAGTCCACACAGAAAGATCACGAACCTGGGTTTTAACTCACAACTTTCGTATTGTGAGGCACAGGCACTAACCCTTGTCCCACCGTGCTGCCCAACTCTAAGTAGGTTAGATATTATTAGTAGATACTATGACTGAATACAAAAAAAATCAGGCGTAAAATGAATAATTTAGTGTTAGTATTTGAGTGGGACCTGTGCCCCTCTGCAGTGGAAAAGTTGGACCCCGAGGTCAAAAAGGTTGGCATATATTACATAGATGTATAAAAGTGGATCCTATAAGTGTACAGCTCCACTAATGAACATTGGAGTGTTACTTTCAAAGGCAAAATTAAAGTATTGCTGGAAACATAATTTTATTTGGGACTTTATTGTATTATATGTACAGGTATGTATAGTACATGTTCCAAAAAGAAAAAAGCATAAAACACAGTATATATAAATATACTAAATGTAAAAAAGGGAACAAATATTCAAAATAAGATCATTAAATGAAATCTAGTTTGGTTACGCCATCATGAGCGCAACACAAGGTAGTAAAAGTTTCAACTACAATTCTAAATAAGATGTCAAAAGCCAACTGAAATCAAATACACACAGCTTAAAGATTGATCAATACCTATTTAAATTTAGTAATAAATAAATATGATGATTTATCAAAATATAAAAGAAATATACCTGAACAGAACACTCATGATGGTTACACCAAAAAATAACGCTATGAATCGCGTTTTTCTAAGTTTTTGGGGCATTTTTATGCTATTTCCAAGCATCTCCTTTTTATTATCGTTGATTTTAAATGGTCAAACTAATGCATATTATATATGCATACCCTAGTAAACAAAAAAAAAGTCATATTTATTTTGATTGTTACATTTTGAAGTACATTTGTGCAGGTGGGTGCGAATGTACCCATTACCAGAGCTGCACACATAATCTTTAGTTTTTCCTGTATGCTATATTTTATCTTATTTTTTGTTTTGAAAATGGTATTGATTACATAATTACCTGTTGTTGTTTATGTTTAATTTTAAGAGTCATTAAAGCTGTTTAGACAAACGCTAAGCTAGTTTTGTTGTGCAGTACACTTTGTTCCCTTTCTCAACCAGTGACGTGCAGTCAGGGGAGGCAGGTGAGGCAGGGCCTCACGTGCCATCATGGAAAGAAAAAAAATGTAAAAAGAAAAAAAAAAAATTACATTGTTATATGTATCCAGTGATTATATTATAAAGTTACTTTCTATTTAACTTCACCAGTTTTAGATTATTTGTATTCAAAATCGCTGAATTTTCACATAGTGTAAAAAGAAAAAAAATTAATTAAATTGTTATATGTATCCAGTGATTATACTATACAGTTATTTTCTATTTAACTTCACTAGTTTTAGATTATTTTTATTCAAAATCGCTGAATTTTCACATTTGCCGTTCAAATACTGAGAAGAGACTTGCGGTGAGTCAGCAGCCAGTTGAGCCTCACCATGGATTGCGCAATGACTCGGCTAACTGCTGGCCTGCTGTGCAGTGAGACCGTATTGCTATATGAATTATATTATACATTTCCATAGTTTAGTTAGCTGAGGTATATAATGTACAGTGTATTTTGTCAACAACTGTATGTGTGTAACATATTTCTTGTGCTGAGCAATCATAAAACGGCTGCTAAGACGCACTGGATAAGGCTCGCAGTTCTCCCGCCTCATGTTGGTAGAGGGCGCTAGTGATCCCAGGGATCATTCTTGCGACTACTCGGCTGCAGAATAAGTGACAACAAGCAGCAACAGTTAGCAAGTCAAGTGCAGCGGCAGCGATCGTTTATTTTTTCCTCTCGCCTGGACTTTTACCATGGAGGATTACATATCTAAAATAAAACAGTTTTCTAAACTGGACTTTCAATCGAAGCAGGAGGTAACAATTCAAGGAAGATCTCCATCAAGACAGAGAGACTTTTAAAATTGAAGAAAGATAAGGAAGACTTCTATAAACAAGTTATCGATGCTTTTATTCAGAAGGAGCGGCGCATGGATTTAATTTATAAGTAAAGGTAAGACCATAATAAAGTTTTTTTTATTAAATGTGCTTTTTTGTGTGCTACAGTTTGTATGTGTAAAGAATGCTGGTATGAGCTTTTAAACATAACCCGTTAACTGCTGCCAATCAAATGGTGAATAAGATACTCTTTAGGGTTTATATGTTTGTAAATCTGACTGTGATGAAGTCAGTGCCTCACCAGCCATGAACCTCACCGCACGTCACTGTTCTCAACCCAAAATCAACCAAACCTGACCTTATTAACCTTGGTATCATTTTACACATGTAGTTGCCTTGAGGAGGTACATGACAAAAGCTTGAAATGATATACACAGAAAAACTTGTGATGACTTCATGAAAAAACATACACTAGTATTGCTCTATCTCAGTGTGCCGTGAGATACAGTCCGGTGTGCCGTGGGAGATTACCTAATTTCACCTATTTGGGTTAAAAATATTTTTTGCAAACCAGTAATTATAGTCTGCAAATTATGTGTTGTTGTTGAGTGTCGGTGCTGTCTATAGCTCGGCGGAGTAACCGTGTAATACTCTTCCATATCAGTAGGTGGCAGCCGGTGCTAATTGCTTTGTAGATGTTGGAAACAGCGGGAGGCAGTGTGAGGGTAAAATTGTGTCTAATGCTTAAACGAATAATAAACAAAAGGTGAGTGCCCCTAAGAAAAGGCATTGAAGCTTAGGGAAGGCTTTGCAGAACGGAACTAAAACTGAACTGGCTACAAAGTAAACAAAAACAGAATGCTGGACGACAGCAAAGACTTACTGTGGAGCAAAGACGGCGTCCACAAAGTACATCGGAACATGACAAGACAATCAACAATGTCCCCACAAAGAAGGATAAAAACAACTAAAATCTTCTTGATTGCTAAAACAAAGTAGATGCGGGAAATATCGCTCAAAGGAAGACATGAAACTGCTACAGGAAAATACCAAAAAAAGAGAAAAAGCCACCAAAATAGGAGTGCAAGACAAGAACTAAAACACTACACACAGGAAAACAGCAAAGAACTCCAATTAAGTCAGGGTGTTATGTGACAGGTGGTGACAGTACACCTACTTTGAGACAAGAGCTATATTGATGCATGCTTGGTTATGGTTTAAAGTCATACCCAACAATTGCGACACCGACTTTTTACTGTCAACTGAGTTTTGTTTTTTTAATGATGTCTGCTGGTGGTGTGCCTACGGATTTTTTCAACGCAAAAAATGTGCCTTGGCTCAAAAAAGGTTGAAAAACACTGCTCTATCTGGTGGACAAAGCTGGTAAGAATTGTTTATCATTATTTTGCACACACCAGTAGTACATCTGGTAAAATATGATATTTCCTTGGTGTTTTTTTTTTTTTCATGTTGTGTTTGTTGCTATTTTTGCAGCATCCTTGAATGAAGGTAGTGGTGTACTGTACCTACACACAGGTGATGACACATAAAGAACAACTTGGTGTTCTACGACATGGCCTTTTCAACACCAAAAACTGACAGTTAAAATAAGAAGATAGTTTAAAAAAAAAAAAATTTAAAAGCAATGTAAAGGTTAAAGTTGAAAGCTGCTGTGCTTGGACTCACCTTGAGCGGCCGTTCCTCGGCTGCAGAAAACACTTGCTATCAAAGTAGCCACATACCAAATCATAGTACTATTCCCCACCGGAAGTTAACCTCATCCTAGCTCAAAGTGCCCCTTTTCGGTGAAGTGCTCATTGTCGAGAGTCCCAGCGCGGGTCGATGGTGGCCGGTATCCTTTTTTTAAATTTATTTCAAACCAAGCCCTGGACACTTCTCCATCAGAACGCTCCCTCGACCGTCTCCTCCGCGCTTCACTCGCATCCCGACACCGATCACCTGCGCCAATGGGACCACAGCAACCAGCTCTTAGAGACACACAGACAAGCTTGTGTCTCCGAGAGCCCGCCTTTACTCTTCTCTCATTGGTTCATTTGAGGGTATTCCTTCCGCTGGTTGGTCACCTGGGTTGGCAAGGTCGTTGCCGGTATGATGCATTCTAACACTCCACAATACCTCGGAATTTCTGGATTCCGACCTGAGGAAATTACGTCAACGATGAAAAAGAAGCAAAACGAAGTGTTGCCTTTTTACGTTGAAGGCGTTTTTAGTGTCCATTGACGCACATTAACGCTGGCATTATGTTATAAATCATTATGTACATCTTAAATTATTGAATTGTTTTTTTTTTTTGTGAAGCACCGAATATTAACTCAGTGGGGCAATCAGCTCGCTAGGAAGAGAGGATTTCAGATTTCCTGGAGAGTGTTAATGCAGCACGACAGGAAGCAATTTCAAGGTGGGTTGGCTTTAGAAGCCCAAGAGGAGCTGCAGTATCATCCTGCGCAATAATAATATTACTAATAATATAAATAATACTGTATAAATATCGCAGCAGTGCATTATAAACCTTTATGATAATAATATAAAATGATAATATAAATATTCCCTGCCTTGTGTTATTTTTGTTTATTTTCTCAAATATTCAATGTGTGTAAATTAAATGTTTGGTTTTGTACTGAACACTAACGGTGACTTTGCAGTACTCACAGCAACTAGCAATTCTCCTGCGATTCATGCAGATTAATGTACTTTAAACGATGAGTCAGCTATAAATTGCTCATGCGTCTAAATACGGACACTTTGATATTTAACGGACTCAAGCGTCAAGTTTTTTTTTCTAACTGTTAAACCTTTCATCCAGTGGCTAACGATATAATAGTACAATAAAAATGTATATAATGTTATAATGTATTAATTGTTAAAATTATTTTTCGGGTGACATGGTCTAATCCAGGTTATTACCGCCATAAACACACCTCAATTAGCAGTCATGATCCATTCTGACTCACAATTCGCTCATTGTTGTTGAATTTAGTTTAATTTTTAAGTAATTGTGCGGTAATTAACTACCTACCAATAAACCAAAGATGTGACGCCCGTCAACATTACCTCTACAGGGCGCCCATCCAACACACGTATCCTGACCCGATGAGCCAATAGCTTATGTGCTGAGAACAAATAAATATATATATTTTTCCCCCTCATCCTTGTGGCGCCCCCTAGCAAATGATGCCCAGGTGGCCCATAGTTAAAACCGCCACTGCCTCTGTACAAAAAGTTTTTGGACCCCCCTTGAAAAAATATTTACACTAATTTTGCTCGTGCGTGTAATTTAGTAAACCTTACATCCCCTGCGGTGACTCACAGCCAGCATGAAACCGAACGTGTGGGCTCCAACTATGAATAATCATGACTAATCTCACTGACCTTTCAGGTCCTACTTACTTCATGCACGGTGAGCTGGTCGTGATGTCTCAGCCCTCTGACGTCATTTGTCCTGCAGCCCACCTGCTTGGTCAGATGCTACTGTGTAATAAACACACACACACTCACACATACACACATACACTCTCACACAAATAAATGCTTTCTCAATCACTTGTGACTTTGTGTAACTGGACTATGAAGTAACCCAGTAAGCCAAAAACGTATTTATGAGTAGGTGGATTTTCGATTCAGATTCTTTAAAGAGGCAAGGTCAATCATTTACTATGAATTTCTTTATTCTTTCAACAAGTATATAAATATCAATCATTTGAACTAGAATACAAATATAGGATATGATAGGATAGGATAGCGCTTTATTGTCATTGCACTTACAGAGTACAACGAAATTACATTTTCAGCAGAGAAACGTTCAAGAGCAGACATGCATTGTACAGGCCGCGCATAAAAGTTGGGAAAAAGTGGACCAGGGGAAAGGGGGATGAGTAAAATAAAAAGTTGATCGCAGACTAGGCTTCTATGTGGACGGGGGGCCTCAGTCTGGGGCCAGGAAAAAAAACTTGATGGCTACGATAGCACACATACAAATAGACCCCACAGGACTTTCAACAGAAGGGGGTTGGGGGTGTATCTGGTGTTAAATATCACGGAAATCGTGTTGAAAATATTATTTATCAACATTAGAATTGAATTTAAAAAAAATCTTCTAAAAATGATGTGTTTTTAACCATGTAGCCAGACTTTGTGGACACCCTGTATTTTATTTTCCGCAATGAAAGATTATCGATTTAGGGGAGCGGCTCCACAGGGTGGACCAACCCGCAGAGGTGGAAAGTTTTGCTTCACTTTCATTACTGTTATTCTACATAATATTGGTTATGTTATAAGTTTTAGAATTTGCTTTTGATGTTTGATGTAATAATGTTCTGCAGTCAGTCAGTAGACAGCACAGAGCTGCAGATCAGCCCAGTAAGCCATAGTACAAAATCAGTAATTATATCTTAACTTCCAAAGAGTTTGGGAAATATGTTACTGTAGGTAGTTATGCACATGCTGTTTTAAGTCAATTTTCTTCCCTGAAAATCTCATAAGTCAAACATTTCTAACAGTTTAAAATGTCTGTGATTGCAAAGCCATTTTTCGTTCGCCTGTCAATGGGATTTTCCATTGCATGCTAGCATCAAGCTAGTGGCATAAGTGCCAATTTATTTACTGCATGGTTTCATTGATTCCATTCCTTGTTTCAGTTCATACCAGGCTGTGTTGTTGATTGAACACGTTTTTTACATGATTTTGCACTTCATGTGTATATTAACTTACCTTTTTTGTATGCTTAGTTCTATAGAAAGTTCAATTGGAGGCAATCAATAAATTACTTCAACTTGGAATTTTATAGTCTCTACATTAAAGTACTGTTTACCTAACTGCCAAACTAATGGTGCGTTCTATTGACCTCTGAAGCAAAAAATAAAATAGTGTGTACTATGAGTGGGCGTGTTGCGTGTGATCTACTAACACATTGTGTGCAATTGAAAAGTGGTGCAGACCACCTTTTTAAATGAGGATTTTGCGTGCATACGGGGCTTTTACCAGAGAGACGCGCAATCATTTTTCCGCACATTCATGTTATCATGCTCCTATCTGTGTGCGATGTGTTGAACCAGCAGCATACTGTTACGATGTGGTCGCATGGTGATGCGTGGATCGACGGAAACTCCAGAGGCAAGGTGCAGGTGCAGGTGAGACAATGATTTATCCTCATAAATCATACAGGATACAAAACAAACAAAACGAGAATGCCTATAGCACGGAAAGCTAATGGAATAACTAACAAGAAAAGCTTAGCATGGCAAACAAAAGGCAAAGCTTAGCTCAGGAATCAAGAAGTAACACGCGTAACTGTTGCATAGAGCAAATAAGACAGCCAGACTGAATGGGGCAAAAAACGGGAATAAGTAGCTCTCTGATTAGTGCTCAGGAGCAGGTGAGTGTCTCGAACACTAATCAGAGGCAGGTGAAACTAATCAGCACCCATGGTAACCAAAAACACACAAACACAAGGGTGCTGAAAACAGAACAGAGGGAGTCAAAAACTAAACAAAACATAATCCGGGCAACAGATCATGACACATACATCTGTAATCTATTAGACACTTTCTGAATTGCAATCTAGACAACAGCAACATATGCACACTGACACTTCTTTGCGCGGGGCTGTGGATTGCATCACAAGCGCATTCGTGAATGAACACAAGAAAATGCACATGAAAGATGTCTTTTCATGCAGGAATTTCCATCCATCCATCCATCCATCTTCTTTCGCTTATCCGAGGTCGGGTCGCGGGGGCAGCAGCCTAAGCAGGGAAGCCCAGACTTCCCTCTCCCCAGCCACTTCGTCCAGCTCCTCCCGGGGGATCCCGAGGCATTCCCAGGCCAGCCGGGAGAGATAGTCTTCCCAACGTGTCCCGGGTCTTCCCTGTGGCCTCCTACCGGTCGGACGTGCCCGAAACACCTCCCTAGGGAAGCGTTCGGGTGGCATCCTGACCAGATGCCCGAACCACCTCATCTGGCTCCTCTCGAGAGAACTGGTTCCAGAGCCCTTGCTGTGCGTCGAAGTGAGTCCGACTATATCTAGCCGGAACTTCTCCACCTCGCGCACTAGATCAGGCTCCTTCCCCCCCAGCGAGGTGACATTCCACGTCCCAAGAGCTGGCTTATGTAGCCGAGGATCGGACCGGCAAGTGCCCTGCCTTCGGCTTCCGCCCAGCTCACATTGCACCCGAACTCTATGGCCCCTGCTATGGGTGGTGAGCCCATTGGAGGGGGACCTACGGTGCTTCTTTGGGCTGTGCCCGGCGGGCCCCATGGAGACAGGCCCGGCCACCAGGCGCTCGCCATCGGGCCCCTCCAGAGGGGGGCCCCGGTGACCCGGGTCCGGGCGAGGGAAACCTGGGTCCTTTGTTTGTATTTTTCATAGAAGTTTTCGAGCTGCTCTTTGTCTGATCCCTCACCGAGGACCAGTTTGTCTTGGGAGACCCTACCAGCAGACACCAAAACAAATCAGTTAAAGTAATTTTTATCAACCCCTTAAGTCATCAACCAGCAGTAAAAATATAAAAGGGCATTTCTGATTTCAAATGTTGCAACACACATGTAGGACAGAGGCTTCTCTGTCCATTGTCTGTCTTTGCAGCCTCTTTTGTCACAGCTGTGTGTGCAACTGTCAGTTTGCATGTCCTTCTGACACGTGCTAAATAAAACGCTAAATAGGTCTCGCAAGACGGTGATGAGTGTTGATAAATCAAATTGCGCGTACTAAATAATTGTATTTGCATTTTCTCCTCCTCGTATCGTGGGCTTTCTGACGATCAGCATGTATGTTGCATATTAATGAAGACAAAGATGCAAAATGGATTACACGTTTTATTCTGCTGACTTTACAGACGTAATCCACTTTGCACACGTTTTGTAGATCAGCTTTGCGTGTGCTATTAGTTTTGCACATGTTTTAGTACATGCACACCTTCAGTAAATCAGGCCCTTAGTGTGACAAAAACTAGTCAGAAGTTTTAAAAACACATATTACAGAAGCTTCTATTATTGTTTACACTCAGAGAAGCCATCTTTGAAGCCAACTCGGGGGCATTCCAGTTTATATTTCCGACTGGGAGCTTGGAAATTCCATCTTCCCAGTATAAATGGAATGCACCAACATTCAGGAAGGGCAAAATGAAAAGAAAAAGAAGAAGACATTTAATACTGAAATTGTCATTTTTGGTGAGCACAAAACGTAACTACCACATTTTGCGGACCATAGGGCGCACCGGATTATAAGGCGCACTACCGATGAGCGGGTCTAGTCAGGTCTATTTTAGAGATGTCCGATAATGGCTTTTTTGCCGATATCCGATATTCCGATATTGTCCAACTCTTAATTACCGATTCCGATATCAACCGATACCGATATATACAGTCGTGGAATTAAGACATTATTATGCCTAATTTTGTTGTGATGCCCCGCTGGATGCATTAAACAATGTAACAAGGTTTTTCAAAATAAATCAACTCAAGTTATGAAAAAAAAAATGCCAACATGGCACTGCCATATTTATTATTGAAGTCACAAAGGGCATTATTTCTTTTAACATGCCTCAAAACAGCAGCTTGGAATTTGGGACATGCTCTCCCTGAGAGAGCATGAGGAATTTGAGGTGGGTGGGGTTGAGGTAGGGGGGGTAGGGGGGTAGCGGGGGGTGTATATTGTAGTGTCCCGGAAGAGTTAGTGCTGCAAGGGGTTCTGGGTATTTGTTCTTTTGTGTTTATGTTGTGTTACGGTGCGGATGTCCTCCCGAAATGTGTTTGTCAATCTTGTTTGGTGTGGGTTCACAGTGTGGCGCATATTTGTAACAGTCTTAAAGTTGTTTATACGTCCACCCTCAGTGTGACCTGTATGGCTGTTGACCAAGTATGCCTTGCATTCACTTGTGTGTGTGAAAAGCCGTAGATATTATGTGATTGGACCGGCATGCAAAGGCAGTGCCCTTAAGGTTTATTGGCGCTCTGTACTTCTCCCTACGTCCGTGTACCACTACGTACAGTGGCGTTTGAAAAAGTCATAAATGTAACTTTTTGAAACCGATAATTTCCGAACTGATAACAATTATTTCCAATATTACATTTTAAAACATTTCTCGGCCGATAATATCGGCAGCTCGATATTATCGGACATCTCTAGTCTATTTTCATTAAAAAAGGTGCACTGGATAATAGGGCGCATTAAAGGGGTCTTTTTTTTTTTTTTTTTTCTAAATGTAAAACACTTCCTTGTGGTCTACATAACATGTAATGGTGGTTCCTTGGTCAAAATATTGCATAGATGATGTTTTACAGATCATCTTCAAGCCGCTTTCTGACAGTCGCTTCAGGATGCGCCGTTTTGTGGGCGGTCTTATTTACGTGGCTCAACTTCGGCAGCGTCTTTTCTCCGTCATCTTTGTTGTAGCGGTGTAGTGTTTAAGGACGGGAGTGGAAGAAGTGTCAACAGATGGAGCTAACTGTTTTAATGACATTCAGACTTCACTTAAATCAATAACGGAGATCATCCGTGGCTCACTAGTGCAACAACAAGCTGGAAATGTGTCTGGTGAAAAACTGTCCGACCGGAACTCTCTAATAACTAAAGTTCCTTGGGTGAATAATGTAAACTCACTACACCGGTATGTTTTAGCGCTTTCATGTCGAGTTTACTGGCAGATATAAGTTAGAACTTTACACTACTTTATATTAGAAATGGCAACAGCGGAGGATGAATGTCACATAACAAGAAGATAGAGAAAAAGAAGAAGCTTATCGACTACGGTGTCGTCACGGACTACAAAGGCGAATGCGCGCAAATTTTCAGGACTTATGCAGATCCCAAATACAGATCAGCAGGTACCAGAAGATAAGGAAAGTCGCTTTTGCATAATATTGCGAAACAAAACGCCAGATAATATGTCTTACCTTATACACACACCATAATAATACTCGTATGTTGAAGCACAGTACAATCCTCATAGCTTACCAAAGTCGTACTAAAACATTTTGATGGATTTTTGAGTGTTGTGTGTAATGTTCTATATTTTCAATGGAATATATCAAATGTTGGTGTTGTTTACTTGAGTCATATTGCAGTCTACACATACGTCTTATGTGTGACTGCCATCAGATTGCAGTCTACATGTATCTCTTACGTGTGACTGCCATCTACCAGTCACACTTATCATTTCACCACGTACCAAATAAAATAGCTTTGAGGTCAGTAAGCACAACCAGAATTATTTCGTACATTAGGCGCACCGGGTTATAAGGCGCATTGTCGAGTTTTGAGAAAATGAAAGGATTTTAAGTGCGGTACACTGTTATAATTCGGACATTCAGGACTTAAGTACAATTATACAGTGTTCTGATTGAAGTGTACAGATGGATTCCTGATTGTGTTCCAGATCGTGCACTTCTGTACTTACAGTGCACCAAGCATTTTAATTGCAAAAGTGCATTCCTGTTGAGAAGCAGTGTTAGGATAGTAATGGCTTATGCCTGTTATATTCTCGCCCGTCACGTAACCTGCGTAAGCGACGCCATCTTGCTCCTCCCCCTGCGTACTCTCCCGCAGACCTATCCTAGCTTTCACGTCAGCGGCGACACGGGCCGCAAAGCTGTGATTGGTCAGCTTTTGCCAAGGAGGGTCCCTGAGCACAGGAGAGCAGACTTATACCTTGAAATGCACAAACTATTTGTTGAGATAAAGAAAGATTGATTGAACATTTGCATGCACACGGATACTGTGTACTTAATATCTCGGTGCGCTCTAAAATCCTTACTGAATTTATCGTTTTTCAGTTTATTGTGTTGTTGCGTCCAGAAGAAGTCAGACAAAGTACGACGCTCTTTTGAACTTTTATTGCCAAATCCTGTGCTAACAACAAGTTCAATTCCGACCCATATTCTTTCTCGTGCACACACCTCTTTTTCTTTCACACACACAACACTTCCTCATTCTCTGTCTATCACCTTTCAGGCATGTTGTGTTCACCAACATAGGGAACGCTGAACATCAATAACACATAAACCTAAACATTAGAGTCGTTACAATAGTAATTTAACAGTTTTGTTTATCTTAAATTACATAGCTCTCGGGTGTGCCATGTCCCGAACGGTCGAATGGCATTGCAAATTTGCCCGTCCTCTGCTGTGACTCGTTGTTACATTCTACATAGTGGTGGTTTGTTTGTGTTTCTTCCCCTATTGTTTCTACAGGTCACACTCATTCACTGCCTCTGCTGCTCCAGCAATCCAGCTTTCTGGTAGAGAGAGCAAAGTGGAGTCTTGGCTAAGCCCCGGCGGAAGAGATTGGACGGGCTTGGGAGTACATCATACACCGACTGTATAAGGAACTTGATCCGGTGTGGCTCAGATCTCCATAGCTCTGTCCAGGAGATCTACCGGTAGGCTGCCTCTTTCCATCGGATCCATGCGCCCTGCTGCCGCATCCCTACTGTCCTGCTGCAGCGGGCTTCCTCCACCCCTGCTCGGACCTCCTCCTGGATCAGCTGTCGCCTTTCCTTTCCCTGGGACTTGCTGTAATGAGGTCTTGGATTACTCCCGAGACCTGCCCGTCCGGATGCCACTGTTCCCACCAGCTCACTGTGTCGTAACCGTGCCTCAGCCTGGTTGACTGCCTCGTGAGCCTTCCGCTTCCTGCCGGTTCTCACTACTATGCCTGCCGAGGGGACCTTGTTGTCGCTGGAGTGACTATACAGCAGCACCTCTCTAGCTCTGGTAACCATAAACTCCTCCGTCAGACTACTGAAGGGCAGTTTTAGCTTGTTGTTCTTCCCATACAAGGCAGTGTTGTTGAGGCTTTGCGGTAAGCCCAACCACTTCCGGATGAAACAGCTGACCTTCCTCTCGAAGCACTCGACGGTGGTCATTGGCACTTCATAGACTAGCAGTGGCCAGAGGAGTCGTGGCAAGATGCCGTGTTGGTAGATCCAGGTTTTAAACTTGCCTGGAAGCCCCGACTTATCCACCGCTGTCAGCCAGGTTCCCAACTCCTCCGCTGTTGATCGGAGTGCTGCGGTGTCCTTCAAGGTGCAGTCATAAATCTTGCCCAGGCTCTTTATTGGCTTTTCTCCCACAGATGGGATCCTTACATCTCCTACCGAGAAGTGGAACTGGTCCGTAACCTTCCCCCTCCTCACCACCAGGGACCTGGACTTGGCTGGCTTGATATCTATTCCTTCCCCAGCTGATATGGCCATACTTGCTAACCTTGAAACCTCCGAATCCGGGAGATGGGGGAGGGGTTGGGGGTTGAGGTGGGTGGGATTTGGTGGTAGCGGGGGTGTATATTGTAGCCCGGAAGAGTTAGGGATGCAAGGGATTCTGGGTATTTGTTCTGTTGTGTTTATGTTGTGTTACGGTGCGGATGTTCTCCCGAAATGTGTTTGTCATTCTTGTTTGGTGTGGGTTCACAGTGTGGCGCATATTTGTAACAGTGTTAAAGTTGTTTATACAGTCACCCTCAGTGTGACCTGTAAGGCTGTTGATCAAGTATGTCTTGCAGTCACTTGTGTCTGTAGAAGCCGCATACAACATGTGGCTGGGCCGGCACGCTGTTTGTATGGAGAAAAAGTGGAAGCGACGATAGGTTGTAGAGGACACTAAAGGCAGTGCCATCACGGCACGCCCTCAATATTGTTGTCCGGGTGAAAATCGGGAGAAATTCGGGAGATTGGTTGCTCCGGGAGATTTTCGGGAGAGGCACTGAAATTCGGGAGTCTCCCGGAAAAATCGGGAGGATTGGCAAGTATGGATATGACACTCCAGGCCTTGCAGGATCCATGTACAGTTGTTGTAGTAACATTCAGATCATCCATAAATAATCTGATGGGGGGCTGCCGCATACCTGAGTTGGTGAGCGGGCCTCTTCACCCTACTTCTGCTGACTTTACCACCATATTCATGGCCAAGGCAAACAATATCACCGAAATAGTGCATCCGGCGATAATGCCCTTCTCTAGCCAATGAAATGTTCCGGAGGTGACTCTCAAACTGAAGCAGCTATAATAGTCCAGTATGAGGTCCCTGATCTTGCCTGGAATGTGCTGTCAACATAACATTAACATTAACATTAACATTAAATCATACTGACATCACTATTGTTGATTTCACCTGAACAAAATAGATGTGAAACGCTATCATTATAATAACGTTGTCATGTCAGTCAGGTGCCGCCCCACCCTAAAATACAGAACGTGGGGCGGGGTTGTGAAGAAGCACATTAAAATGTAATTTATTGAATGACAAGGTGCTTTATATAACATTTTACCCCAAACTTATTCCTGGCCACATCACGCTCTGTCACTGATTGGAATATGACCAAACATTTTCTGCAAGTATTTCCGGTGGCTTAGTCGCAGGTATCATTAGTACTTGCTTTTCTAGGCAGGAGGTCTTGGGTTCGAAACCCGGTCGCGGGGAAAATGTTGGTACAGTTTTTGATGTATATTTTATTAAGTTAAAATTGTGTAATATATTTGATATATTATTATATATTAATAATAAAAGCGTATAACTATCACGTTATATTGTCTAACATATTTGACAGCGTGATTTTGTAACAGTCCACTTTTTTTTTCTTTTTTTTTATTAATATGGTGCTGGAATACTCATGATTTCTGCTTTTCAAGGTTTCTCTTAGACCACCATTTTTTGACCTCGGTATTTGTCAAATCCTAGTTACGGTCCTGCAGCCTGCAACGATATTCCTTCAAATTCTGCATGAAAATATGGTGATTCGGGATGAAGATGCTACCAAAACACATACCGTTTTTTTCGGACTATAAATCAGTTTTTTTCATAGTTTGGCCGGGGGTGCGACTTATACTCCGGAGCGACTTATGTGTGAAATTATTAACACATTACCGTAAAATATCAAATAACATTATTTAGCTCATTCAAGTAAGAGACTAGACGTATAAGATTTCATGGGATTTAGCGATTAGGAGTGACAGATTGTTTGGTAAACGTATAGCATGTTCTATATGTTATAGTTATTTGAATGACTCTTACCATAATATGTTACGTTAACATACCAGGCACGTTCTCAGTTGGTTATTTATGCGTCATATAATGTACACTTATTCAGCCTGTTGTTCACTATTCTTTATTTATTTTAAATTGCCTTTCAAATGTCTATTCTTCGTGTTGGGTTTTATCAAATAAATTTCCCCCAAAAATGCGACTTATATATGTTTTTTTCCTTCTTTATTATGCATTTTCGGCCGGTGCGACTTATACTCCGGAGCGACTTATAGTCATAAAAATACGGTACTACACAATATGAAATTGCCTCCAGTCTTCTGCAGGTGACGTCAGCAGCCTGATGAAGGCCCGCCCACTTTTTGGAGCTACAAGTGTTTGTTCCAAAATGTACTGAAAATCACTATATTGGTTATAAAAATCACTATGGTGTCTATTTTGGGGGGAATTTTAACTATAGACATCATTTTTAGGTCCACAACTATTAAACAAGTGGCAATATTGTCAGCATTAAAGGGGCCCTTTAAGGAATTTGGGGCAAAAGTAGTCCACCCAAGACGTTTTTCCATCGAGGAGTTTTTTTGACAACCTCAGCAACCTCAGTCCTGCTGCGTTTGTGTTCTTAAGATTCTGCTTCCTCCACAAAAGTTCTCCTTCCACCGACTGATTAAATGCTGAGTTGAGGTCAGCGAGCATCCATCTCCACTGCAAAAAAAATAAAAGGGGCACTGCTTCCCCTTTCTGAGGTGTCGGATGTACTGACAGAACCTCTTGACTTATTTGTTGTTGTTTTAAATAATACATTTTTTAAATTACATTCATTTGTATTTAAGTAAAACAAATTGTCTTTCCATATTACATAATAGTGAATGACACTTTCTACACATATTTCTAATTGTATTTAAAAAAAAATAATGTTTAGATACAGATTTAATTTAAACAAAAATGGAACAGTGTATGTACTATTTTCTTATATGCATTATATAGATATATATATTATTACAAACTTTTTATACCCATTTCTTTTTAAAAGATTGTACATTATGAAAAAAACCACAGTTATTTTCAATAGTATCAGGAATAATACAATAATTGGAATACTTCCATAATGCTTGAATAATACTTGAAGATTGTTATTTTTGGATACGTAAATGATGTTATTGTCACACTTTTATACTGTATTTAAAATACGGTGTATTTCATATTGCAGCAATACTATGTTGTAATGTAGGCATTGGTCACTAGAGGACGCTGTTGTTCCGCGTTTGTTGCTAGATGCTTCATATTTGCCACAAACATCTTCTCTGCAAACAATTATTTCTGGTTTTGAGACACGAAATCAGAAATATTTGAATTTATTTTTGTGATTTTTAAACTGTCTATTTCAAATCTACTGTACATTTACATAAAGTACATATAGGTCGACTGAAGCTCGTGAGAGGAGAGATGCACAGTAGAAAAAGTAGCTAAAGCACAGAATGATCATTTATGTGAGATTTATAATTAATTAAAAAATACAATTTGTAGTCGACGTAAAAATAATACTTTTTTTGTATAGGTTATAAATAAGAACTCAGTTATCCGCGAACCTCGTGCCTTTCATGTGTGGGTCACGTGTTTCCCGTTACTAATCCAGGGTTATAGGCACACCGATCCAAATGTCGATAACACCATCACCATGGGATAATATCAGTATCCAATCGATACAATGAAATCGATATTTTTTGTAGACTTTTTGTTACATTTCTGATGATGTTGACATGAATATTATTGTGTTGTCTTACGTGCAATGAAGACTTGGACACAGGAACAAGTAGTTTTTTTAATTGACGTATAAAAAGTCGTCACGTCCACATTTACTGTGAAATAATGTTCTATCATGTAATTGCAACTTATCTAAAATAATATAATGTTCTCAAACATAACATATTCTGTAAGTATAACACAACATTGATAACATTGATATTCAGTACATCTTAGAACATTTTATAATATTAACATAAAATTCTACGATATTTTAAAACAGAACTTGTCAAATGTAACATGCATTCACATAATTTTAGAACATACCATTATTATAACGTTTTATAACTATTATTACATTTTATACCATACATCCATCCCTTTTTTTACCGCTTGTCCTTCATCAGAGGGACAGACAAACAACATAACATTCTATACAACCGATATCCTTGTCCTTATCCAGTCAGATACAACAATTACAAATAAATTACTTACATATATTTAGATAAAAACGTTGTACAACATACTACCATATAATATTATATATATCTCTTGTATATATAAATCATATATAAAAACACATTATATTTAATAACACTTATATAGCAAACAGAGCTCAGAAGTAGTAAAACTGCAGATGACTATCATTGTAGCAAAGTTAGCAGGAAGTAAAGTTAACAGAAAGTAAAGATAACCGGAAGTAAAGTTAAAAATAAGTAAAGATAACAGGAAGTAAAGTTAACAGAAAGTAAAGATAACAGGAAGTAAAGTTAACAGAAAGTAAAGATAACAGAAAGTAAAGATAAAAGGAAGTCAAGATAACAGGAAGTAAAGTTAACAGAAAGTAAAGCTAACAGGAAGTAAATTTAAAAGGAAGTAAAGATAATAGGAAGTAAGGTTAACAGAAAGTAAAAATAACAGGAAGTAAAGTTAAAAGGACGTAAAGATACAGAAAGTAAACAGAAAGTAAAGATTACAGGAAGTAAAGTTACAAGAAAGTAAAGATAACAGGAAGTAAAGTTAACAGAAAGTAAAGATAACAGGAAGTGCATTTAAAATGGAGTAAATATAACAGGAAGTAAAGTTAAAATGAAGTATAGATAACAGGAAGTAAAGTTAACAGGAAGTGCATTTAAAATGGAGTAAATATAACAGGAAGTGAAGATAACAGGAAGTAAAGTTAACAGAAAGTAAAGATAACAGGAAGTAAAGTTAAAAGGAAGTGAAGATAACAGGAAGTAAAGTTAACAGAAAGTAAAGATAACAGGAAGTAAAGTTAAAAGGAAGTAAAGATAACAGGAAGTAAAGTTAACAGAAAGTAAAGATAACAGGAAGTAAATTTAAAAGGAAGTAAATATAACAGGAAGTAAAGTTAACAGAAAGTAAAGACAACAGGAAGTAAAGTTAAAAGGAAGTAAAGATAACAGGAACTTAACAGAAAAAAAAGATAACAGGAAGTAAAGTTAACAAAAAGTAAAGATAACAGGAATCAAACTAAAAAGGAAGTAAATATAACAGGAAGTAAAGTTAACAGGAAGTATATATAACAGGAAGTAAAGATAAAAGGAAGTAAAGATACTAGGAAGTAAAGTTAACAGAAAGTAAATATAACAGGAAGTAAAGATAAAAGAAAGTAAAGATAATAGGAAGTAAAGTTAAAAGGAAGTACAGATAACAGGAAGAAGAGTCCTAGTCTAGTGATGTGCTTGCATCATCATCATCATCATCATCATCTGATCATTCAGCAAAAGCAAAAGCTTGTACTTTCTCTTGAGAGTTATGACAATAATAAAGTTTTTTTCCTCTGTGGCGTTCAGGCGATGAGCGGCTGCAGGACACAGAGGATTGAAGGGAAGGTCACAACCTCGGCGGCGGGATTGTTCCGAAAATGTATTTGTGACTTGCAGTGTATTTCAAAGTACATAAATACCCTGCGCTTTGTACCAATATACTGTGCTTCTTCATCATGCTCTCACTATTACGTCAGAAATATTCATCTTTAAATATTTCACCTATTGTGTTGCCATAGTGTTCAGTAAAGTGTAATATAATGTAATATAGTACAATATAATGTATTATAATATAACATAATGTAATACAATACAATATAATATAATATATGAATGTATTGACCCCTCATAGAAGACTGACATTGCCTGGACAGTAATCAATGTTATGATGGACACACCATCAAACAATAATTGCTTGATTGTTGTTAGTTGGTTTTTTTTGTTACGCTGAACAAAGTTACATTAAAACTTCACATCTATTACTGATAGTTTCGTTACTTCCTGTGTTTAAATCTTTAGTAGAAATAAATACAAAATACATTCAAGATTGAGGAATAAATAAATACAATGAGAAGTAAATAACTGACAAAAACAGTGTAGGAATAATGCACTATGCAACAACTTAATGATAAATAAATTGTGTTTCTCCAATTTATTCATCCATTAATCTTATTGAAAACAATTTTTCAACGATTAGTAGTGAATTATTTGATTAATCCGTTCCACAATTTCCCTCCACATATTAACACTACAGGTTTTTAGTGCTGCAGATTTTTTTTCTTAATATAATAGATTAATGTATTCATTACTTCTAATATTTATTTGGATGTATTATCATTTTATGATGGGATTTTATGAACTGACTGGCCTCTCCAGCTTCTCGACTTTGGTCATGGGGATCTCGTAGACCAGGGCTATTCAATTACATAATAAAGAGGGCCACAGATTCAAGCCCAAGGGGCTCAGGGGCCGGATATTGAAATGTGGATGTTTCATCAGAAAATACCTCCGCAGGTTATATTCCTTTGAGACTGCGTTTACGTAAAGGAAACACATCGGATTTCACACTGCACTGTCAATAAAATCATCATTCTGCCCTCACTACTCATTTCCAGCGTGTGCAGTTAGTTAACAGCATGAAGAAAAAGAGGTTCCAGTTTTTGTTGGATTGATATTGCTGTAGCTACTGACAGAAGCACATTGTATATATGTTATATAATTTCATAGTTAGTTAGAATAAATAAATACAATGTAGAAATATAAGTTCATATTTATATAAAATGTGATTAAAAATGTATTTCCTTTGGTAATTTCATGCAAGTATATGTTAACTTTATTTTTGTTACAAAACCCATGTAAATTGGAGAGGAACATATTTTTTGTTCCGGTTTGGTCACATTGTTGGGGGGACAATTAATATGTGACGGAATAAGAGAAGCAGCATGAGACAGCAAGCATTTGATTAAAGACGTTAATGGAGTCTCGGCTTGAAAATAAACTTTATTCCCTCAGAGTTTGTGAGGCCAATGAGGTATGTTTCTTTCTGATATGTATGTGAAATCAATGTGTTTTATGTTATTGGATGTCAGACTAATTGTAAGTTCTGTTTTTCTTATTTATTAGTTCTGACGGCATTATTTTGGCATCGTTGTTTACGAGAAGAAGGCGTGGCTTAAAATAAATGTCTGTTTGAGAAAAATGAACAAATTGAGCCTTGAATAAGACCTCGGAGGGAGTAACAGTCAGAACTCAGCCTACATCGCGCTGAAGAGAAGGAGAGACGGAGAGGGAACCTGTCGCAGAAGTGGAGCCGTTAACGAGCAGCTCTTCGATGAGTGACGTCATCGCTCTCAATCTTCAAAGGAAAGAAGCCGCATGCACGGACATTCCAGAAGCAATCAGTGTCCAAGGTGCAGCGTGGTTAACTCAACACCAAGTAACACGTTTAAAACAAGTTAAATGTGAATGTTGGTTTAACCTGCTAACTTGAAAGGGACTTTCTAAATGCTAAAAAGGGATATCCTGCTGTGGTGTGAAGTAATTATTTAAGTTAAGAAAGTGATTGTATGATACAAGGTGATTATCATTGCAAGCTTATCTTAAATTAATTGCTTGTTTTGTTTTGACAATTTAAAGGAGTTCTATCGGGTTCTTTTGGCTCATAGGACTCCTGAGGCAGCGGACAGGTACCGACAGGCCAAGCGGTGTGCGGCTTCGGCGGAGGCAAAAACTCGGACATGGGAGGAGTTCGGGGAAGCCATGGAAGACGACTTCCGGACGGCTTCGAAGCGATTCTGGACCACCATCCGCCGCCTCAGGAAGGGGAAGCAGTGCACTATCAACACCGTGTATGGTGAGGATGGTGTTCTGCTGACCTCGACATCGGGGGCGGTACCTCTGGATTGGCAGACCGGGGTGGTGGTTCCTCTCTTTAAGAAGGGGAACCGGAGGGTGTGTTCTAACTATCGTGGGATCACACTCCTCAGCCTTCCCGGTAAGGTCTATTCAGGTGTGCTGGAGAGGAGGCTACGCCGGATAGTCGAACCTCGGATTCAGGAGGAACAGTGTGGTTTTCGTCCTGGTCGTGGAACTGTGGACCAGCTCTATACTCTCGGCAGGGTCCTTGAGGGTACATGGGAGTTTGCCCAACCAGTCTACATGTGTTTTGTAGACTTGGAGAAGGCATTCGACCGTGTCCCTCGAGAAGTCCTGTGGGGAGTGCTCAGAGAGTATGGGGTATCGGACTGTCTGATTGTGGCGGTCCGCTCCCTGTATGACCAGTGCCAGAGTTTGGTCCGCATTGCCGGCAGTAAGTCGGACACGTTTCCAGTGAGGGTTGGACTCCGCCAAGGCTGCCCTTTGTCACCGATTCTGTTCATAACTTTTATGGACAGAATTTCTAGGCGCAGTCAAGGCGTTGAGGGGATCCGGTTTGGTGGCTGCAGGATTAGGTCTCTGCTTTTTGCAGATGATGTGGTCCTGATGGCTTCATCTGGCCAGGATCTTCAGCTCTCGCTGGATCGGTTCGCAGCTGAGTGTGAAGCGACTGGGATGAGAATCAGCACCTCCGAGTCCGAATCCATGGTTCTCGCCCGGAAAAGGGTGGAGTGCCATCTCCGGGTTGCGGAGGAGACCCTGCCCCAAGTGGAGGAGTTCAAGTACCTCGGAGTCTTGTTCACGAGTGAGGGAAGAGTGGATCGTGAGATCGACAGGCGGATCGGTGCGGCGTCTTCAGTAATGCGGACGCTGTATCGATCCGTTGAGGTGAAGAAAGAGCTGAGCCGGAAGGCAAAGCTCTCAATTTACCGGTCGATCTACGTTCCCATCCTCACCTATGGTCATGAGCTTTGGGTTATGACCGAAAGGACAAGATCACGGGTACAAGCAGCCGAAATGAGTTTCCTCCGCCGGGTGGCGGGGCTCTCCCTTAGAGATAGGGTGAGAAGCTCTGCCATCCGGGGGGAGCTCAAAGTAAAGCCACTGCTCCTCCACATCGAGAGGAGCCAGATGAGGTGGTTCCGGCATCTGGTCAGGATGCCACCCGAACGCCTCCCTAGGGAGGTGTTTAGGGCACGTCCGACCGGTAGGAGGCCACGGGGAAGACCCAGGACACGTTGGGAAGACTATGTCTCCCGGCTGGCCTGGGAACGCCTCGGGATCCCCCGGGAGGAGCTGGACGAAGTGGCTGGGGAGAGGGAAGTCTGGGCTTCCCTGCTTAAGCTGCTGCCCCCGCGACCCGACCTCGGATAAGCGGAGGAAGATGGATGGATGGATGGAGAATTTAAAGGCCTACTGAAACCCACTACTACCGACCACGCAGTCTGATAGTTTATATATCAATGATGAAATCTTAACATTGCAACACATGCCAATACGGCCGGGTTAACTTATAAAGTGACATTTAAAACTTCCCGGGAAATATCCGGCTGAAACGTCGCGGTATGATGACGTATGCGCGTGACGAAGTCAGAGTAACGGAAGTTATGTTACCTGTAGAATCCTATACAAAAAGCTCTGTTTTCATTTTATAATTGCACAGTATTCTGGACATCTTTTGCAATTTGTTTAATGAACAATGAAGGCTGCAAAGAAGACAGTTGTAGGTGGGATTGGTGTATTAGCAGCGGACTACAGCAACACAACCAGGAGGACTTTGTTGGAGCGCTAGCCGCGCTAGCCGCCGACCTCACCTTGACTTCCTACGTCTCCGGGCCGCCAAACGCATCGGGTGAAGTCCTTCGTCCTTCTGCCGATCGCTGGAACGCAGGTGAGCACGGGTGTTGATGAGTAGATGAGGGCTGGCTGGCGTAGGTGGAGAGCTAATGTTTTTAGCATAGCTCTGTGAGGTCCCGTTGCTAAGTTAGCTTCAATGGCGTTGTTAGCACAGCATTGTTAACCTTCGCCAGCCTGTAAAGCATTAACCGTGTATTTACATGTCCACGGTTTAATAGTATTGTTGATTTTCTATCTATCCTTCCAGTCAGGGGTTTATTTTTTTGTTTCTTTATGCAGTTAAAGCACGATGCTATCACGTTAGCTCGTAGCTAAAGCATTTCGCCGATGTATTGTCGTGGAGATAAAAGGCACTGAATGTCCATTTTGCGTTCTCGACTCTCATTTTCAAGAGGATATAGTATCCGAGGTGGTTTAAAATACAAATCCGTGATCCACAAAAAAAAAAGGAGAGTGTGGAATCCAATGAGCCAGCTTGTACCTAAGTTACGGTCAGAGCGAAAAAAGATACGTCCATCACTGCCTCTCAAGTCGTTCACTGTAACGTTCCTCATCTACGAATCTTTCATCTTCGCTCAAATTAATGGGGTAATCATCACTTTTTCCAAAATACACAAAAACATGTGCCGATAGGTAAGAAAAGTTGGTTTTGCATGATACGTCCCCTTTAAAATACCCTATATTGTATTTATTGATTTACTTAAAGAATTTAGAAATAAAGAATAAATTACGAGTAAAATACTGTAATTACAAAAATGGATTCAATCAAAAAGTATGTTTTTAATATATTTAAAGGCCTACTGAAATGAATTTTTTTATTTAAATGGGAATAGCAGATCCATTCTGTGTGTCATACTTGATCATTTCGCGATATTGCCATATTTTTGCTGAAAGGATTTAGTAGAGAAAATCGACAATAAGTTCGCAACTTTTGGTCTCTGATAAAAAAAAGCCTTGCCCCTACCGGAAGTAGCGTGACGTTGTCAGTTGTTCACTTCCTCATATTTTCCTATTGTTTTCAACGCAGCTAGAGCGATTTGAACCGAGAAAGCGACGATTACCCCATTCATTTGAGCGAGGATGAAAGATTCGTGGATGAGGAACGTTAGAGTGACGGACTAGAATGCAGTGAAATACATATCTTTTTTCGCTCTGACCGTAACTTAGGTACAAGCTGGCTCATTGGATTCCACACTCTCTCCTTTTTCTATTCTGGATCACGGATTTGTATTTTAAACCACCTCGGATACTATATCCTCTTGAAAATGAGAGTCGAGAACGCGAAATGGACATTCACAGTGACTTTTATCTCCACGACAATACATCGACGAAGCTCTTTAGCTACTGAGCTAACGTGATAGCATCTGTCTCAAATGCAGATAGAAACAAAATAAATAAATCCCTGACTGGAAGGATAGACAGAAGATCAACAATACTCTTAAACCATGGACATGTAACTACGCGGTTAATAATTCTCAGCCTGGCAAAGCTTAACAATGCTGTTGCTAATGACGCTAAGGCTAACTTAGCAACTTAGCAACCGGACCTCACAGAGCTATGATAAAAACATTAGCGCTCCACCTACGCCAGCCAGCCCTCATCTGCTCATCAACACCCGTGCTCACCTGCATTCCAGCGATCGACGGCGCGACGAAGGACTTCACCCCAACACAGATGCGAAGGCGGCAAGCATCGGCTGGCGCGTCTGCTATCCAAGTAAGTCCTTCTTGTTGTGTTGCTACAGCCAGCCGCTAATACACCGATCCCACCTACAACTTTCTTCTTTGCAATCGGCATTGTTCATTAAACAAATTGCAAAAGATTCACCAACACAGATGTCCAGAATACTGTGGAATTATGAAATGAAAACAGAGCTTTTTGTCTTGGCTTCAATAGGCTACCAATACTCCTGTTTCACTGGCTACGTCACGCGCATACGTCATCATCCAAAGGCGTTTTCAACCGGAAGTTTAGCGGGAAATTTAAAATTGCACTTTATAAGTTAACCCGGCCGTATTGGCATGTGTTGCAATGTTAAGATTTCATCATTGATATATAAACTATCAGACTGTGTGGTTGGTAGTAGTGGGTTTCAGTAGGCCTTTAATTTAATCAGTATTGTAAAATAAGAAACATTTTAAATGATTAGAATGATTACATTATTTTTTATCTAAAAAAAATCTTAGATTAAATTGAAAAGACTTAGTTTTTTATATCATACACTCTGCATTAAATTACACAGTATTTTATTTTTTACTTAAATGAATAATTTAGAAATAAAAAAAAGTTATGTGATTATATTGATTCGATTATTTCTATACAGTATTTAAAAAAAAACAATTACTTCAATTTAAGAGTATGTATTTATTATATTTAATTAAATCAATAATTTAAAAAATATGTTATTTTATTGATTCGATTTGTTTAGTAGATACCAAAAAATCATACATGAAATTAAAGGGACCAGTTTTTGTTTAATACATGTATATATATATATATATATATATATATATATATATATATATATATATATATATATATATATATATATATATATATATATATATATATATATATATATATATATATATATATATATATATATATATAAATATCTCCTCTCTGAGCTGCCACCTTACCGTGGTAGAGGAGTTTGCGTGTCTCAATGATCCTAGGAGCTATGTTGTCCGGGGGCTTCCATGCCCCCTGGTAGGGTCTCCCAAGACAAACAGGTCCTAGATGAGGGATCAGACAAAGAGCAGCTCGAAGACTTCTATGGAAATACAAGAACCGAGACTCAGATTTCCCTCGCCCAGACGCGGGTCACCGGGGCCCCCCTCTGGAGCCAGGCCCGGAGTTGGGGCACGACGGCGAGCGCCTGGTGGCCGGGCCTGTCCCAATGGGGCCCGGCCTGGCACAGCCCGAAGAGGCAACGTGGGTCCCCCCTCCAATGGGCTCACCACCCATAGCAGGGGCCATAGAGGTCGGGTGCAATGTGAGCTGGGCGGCAGCCGAAGGCAGGGCACTTGGCGGTCCGATCCTCGGCTACAGAAGCTAGCTCTTGGGACGTGGAACGTCACCTCGCTGGGGGGGAAGGAGCCTGAGCTAGTGGGCGAGGTGGAGAAGTTCCGGCTAGACATAGTCGGACTCACTTCGACGCACAGCAAAGGCTCTGGAACCAGTTCTCTCGAGAGGGGATGGACTCTCTTCCACTCTGGCGTTGCCGGCAGTGAGAGGCGACGGGCTGGGGTGGCAATTCTTGTTGCCCCCCGGCTCAGAACCTGCATGTTGGAGTTCAACCCGGTGGACGAGAGGGTAGCTTCCCTCCGCCTTCGGGTGGGGGGACGGGTCCTGACTGTTGTTTGCGCTTACGCGCCAAGCAGCAGCTCAGAGTACCCACCATTTTTGGATTCACTCGAGGGAGTACTTGAGGGTGCTCCCCCGGGTGATTCCCTCGTTCTACTGGGGGACTTCAACGCTCATATTGGCAACGACAGTGAAACCTGGAGAGGCGTGATTGGTAAGAATGGCCGCCCGGATCTGAACCCGAGTGGTGTGTTGTTATTGGACTTTTGTGCCCGTCACGGATTGTCCATAACGAACACCATGTTCAAGCATAAGGGTGTCCATATGTGCACTTGGCACCAGGACACCCTGGGCCGAAGTTCCATGATCGACTTTGTAGTTGTGTCATCGGATTTGCGGCCTCATGTTTTGGACACTCGGGTGAAGAGAGGGGCGGAGCTTTCTACCGATCACCACCTGGTGGTGAGTTGGCTGCGATGGTGGGGGAGGATGCCGGACAGACCTGGCAGGCCCAAAGGCATTGTGAGGGTTTGCTGGGAACGTCTGGCAGAGTCTCCTGTCAGAGAGAGTTTCAATTCCCACCTCCGGAAGAACTTTGAACGTGTCACGAGGGAGGTGCTGGACATTGAGTCCGAATGGACCATGTTCCGCACCTCTATTGTCGAGGCGGCTGATTGGAGCTGTGGCCGCAAAGTAGTTGGTGCCTGTCGTGGCGGTAATCCTAGAACCCGTTGGTGGACACAGGCGGTGAGGGATGCCGTCAAGCTGAAGAAGGAGTCCTATCGGGTTCTTTTGGCTCATAGGACTCCTGAGGCAGCGGACAGGTACCGACAGGCCAAGCGGTGTGCGGCTTCAGCGGTCACGGAGGCAAAAACTCGGACATGGGAGGAGTTCGGGGAAGCCATGGAAAACGACTTCCGGACGGCTTCGAAGCGATTCTGGACCACCATCCGCCGCCTCAGGAAGGGGAAGCAGTGCACTATCAACACCGTGTATAGTGAGGATGGTGTTCTGCTGACCTCGACTGCGGATGTTGTGGATCGGTGGAGGGAATACTTCGAAGACCTCCTCAATCCCACCAACACGTCTTCCTATGAGGAAGCAGTGCCTGGGGAATCTGTGGTGGGCTCTCCTATTTCTGGGGCTGAGGTTGCTGAGGTAGTTAAAAAGCTCCTCGGTGGCAGGGCCCCGGGGGTGGATGAGATCCGCCCGGAGTTCCTTAAGGCTCTGGATGCTGTGGGGCTGTCTTGGTTGACAAGACTCTGCAGCATCGCGTGGACATCGGGGGCGGTACCTCTGGATTGGCAGACCGGGGTGGTGGTTCCTCTCTTTAAAAAGGGGAACCGGAGGGTGTGTTCTAACTATCTGGGGATCACACTCCTCAGCCTTCCCGGTAAGGTCTATTCAGGTGTACTGGAGAGGAGGCTACGCCGGATAGTCGAACCTCGGATTCAGGAGGAACAGGGAGGGCGGTATAGCTCGGTTGGTAGAGCGGCCGTGCCAGCAACTTGGGGGTTGCAGGTTCGATCCCAGCATCCGCCATCCTAGTTACTGCCGTTGTGTCCTTGGGCAAGACACTTTACCCACCTGCTCCCAATGCCACCCACACTGGTTTAAAAAATGTAACTTAGATATTGGGTTTCACTATGTAAAGCGCTTTGAGTCACTAGAGAAAAAGCGCTATATAAATATAATTCATTCATTCATTCAACAGTGTGGTTTTCGTCCTGGTCGTGGAACTGTGGACCAGCTCTATACTCTCGGCAGGGTCCTTGAGGGTGCATGGGAGTTTGCCCAACCAGTCTACATGTGCTTTGTGGACTTGGAAAAGGCATTCGACCGTGTCCCTCGGGAAGTCCTGTGGGGAGTGCTCAGAGAGTATGGGGTATCGGACTGTCTGATTGTGGCGGTCCGCTCCCTGTATGATCAGTGTCAGAGCTTGGTCCGCATTGCCGGCAGTAAGTCGGACACGTTTCCAGTGAGGGTTGGACTCCGCCAAGGCTGCCCTTTGTCACCGATTCTGTTCATAACTTTTATGGACAGAATTTCTAGGCGCAGTCAAGGCGTTGAGGGGATCCGGTTTGGTGGCTGCGGGATTAGGTCTCTGCTTTTTGCAGATGATGTGGTCCTGATGGCTTCATCTGGCCATGATCTTCAGCTCTCACTGGATCGGTTCGCAGCTGAGTGTGAAGCGACTGGGATGAGAATCAGCACCTCCAAGTCCAAGTCCATGTTTCTCGCCCGGAAAAGGGTGGAGTGCCATCTCCGGGTTGGGGAGGAGATCTTGCCCCAAGTGGAGGAGTTCAAGTACCTCGGAGTCTTGTTCACGAGTGAGGGAAGAGTGGATCGTGAGATCATCAGGCGGATCAATGCGGCGTCTTCAGTAATGCGGGCGCTGTATCGGTCCGTTGTGGTGAAGAAGGAGCTGAGCCGCAAGGCAAAGCTCTCAATTTACCGGTCGATCTACGTTCCCATCCTCACCTATGGTCATGAGCTTTGGGTTATGACCGAAAGGACAAGATCACGGGTACAAGCGGCCGAAATGAGTTTCCTCCGCCGGGTGGCGGGTCTCTCCCTTAGAGATAGGGTGAGAAGCTCTGTCATCCGGGAGGAGCTCAAAGTAAAGCCACTGCTCCTCCACATCGAGAGGAGCCAGATGAGGTGGTTCGGGCATCTGGTCAGGATGCCACCCGAACGCCTCCCTAGGGAGGTGTTTAGGGCACGTCCGACCGGTAGGAGGCCACGGGGAAGACCCAGGACACGTTGGGAAGACTATGTCTCCCGGCTGGCCTGGGAACGCCTCGGGATCCCCCGGGAAGAGCTAGACGAAGTGGCTGGGGAGAGGGAAGTCTGGGCTTCCCTGCTTAGGCTGCTGCCCCCGCGACCCGACCTCGGATAAGCGGAAGAAGATGGATGGATGGATGGATATATAAATATCTCATTATTATATATTAAATTACACAATATTTTATTTTGTATTATTGTATGTGCGTAAATTAATAATCACTATTTTAATCAGATTATTTCAATAAAATACTGTAATTAAAAAATAATGGATTTAATTAAAGTATGTATTAGTTAAAATAATAACATATTAAAACATTTTTTTTTGCGATTCGTTAAGTAAATATATATTTAAAAAAGTGGATTAAAAATCATATTCACAGTATATTAAATAATAGGTTGATTGGCAACACTAAATTGGCCCTAGTGTGTGAATGTGAGTGTGAATGTTGTCTGTCTATCTGTGTTGGCCCTGTGATGAGGTGGCGACTTGTCCAGGGTGTACCCCGCCTTCCGCCCGAATGCAGCTGAGATAGGCTCCAGCACCCCCCGCAACCCCAAAAGGGACAAGCGGTAGAAAATGGATGGATGGATGGATGTTTCAATTGTAAGTATAAAGTGTGTGTGGAGTTTTGTGTCCAGACAGTGTGCAATAAAACACAGATCTCTCCAGTGATATTGGAAGTGAGTTTTATTCATCACAAATAAAGTGGTTCTAGAATGGGCAATGATCCAAGACATGAGTTCAGACCTCAAAAATCAGACAGAGTGATTAATAAAAGACAAAGTACAAAGCCAGCTTGGTTGAGATTGCCCTTAAACATGTTGATAGCATCTGTTCAAAGATTGTGAATATGTCACACAACTTTCCACATGACAAACAGTCCACCCTGCTTTGGATATTCTTTTGCTGGATACTGTGATGTGTCCTTACCAAAAATATTTCCCCTCCACTATATTTATTTAGGCACTAATATATTCCTTGGTCTACTTCAGCATGTCGAGTCTAATCTTTGAAAAAAACCCAACATATTTACAAATTTGCGCATGAAATTTGCAGTGACATCATTCCTCTCAAACGCCAAGTAAGTGGATGCAGAATATGAACGCTCACGCAGAGAAGTGGGCGATCTATTTTAAAAAGGCAGAAGGCACTTGGGAGGAATGAAATTTGTATAAATGGAGAATGTGTGTGTGTGTGTGTGTGTGTTTGTGTGCGTGACTACAATACCTCAATCCTCATCCATCAGTCAACTGAAATGAATTTGTGGTAAACCCATTTTAGATGTTTCTTGTTGTTGGTAGTTTAATATTTAAAACATGGGTGTCCAAACTTGAGGCACAGACGGGCCACTGAGTAGAGAAAAAAATAGGACGCGTAAGCCACTTGGCGTTATTTTGTACATTTAAGTTGCTAAAACTAATCCAACGTTGGTCACAATATAATGATATCTGAACAAAACATGTTGTGTTACAGCTGACAAAACAAGCATATATATGACCAATCTGTAAAATATTTTTTTTTAATAAGAAAAGTGTCCTGCAAATTGATCTGATTTTGTATTCAATAAATGCAATTTAAAATCATAATTTAAACTACCTTGAACATTGGGAAAAAAGTGAGTGGTGCTTTAATCTGATATTGATATCGGTCCGATATTAACAAAAAAAAAAACAGGTATCGTATAATATCGGGTTGCATCTAAAATCTCCAACACAAGCATATGACATCTAAATGTCCTCCAATAAGCACACAAGGTTGGTCTTTTCTTGTATTTGAGTCATTTACAAAAGGTAAACATAGTAGAATATAGGCTACTAGGAGCTAGCAGCTACACAACAGCTCAGCACACAGTAGCAGACAAGCCAGACAGTAAGTGTCCTTAATTGAACAACATTGCAGTCTAAAACAGCACATTTGTCAATATAAACATGTATCAAATAATTATGATTACATATTACTTACACATACAAAGTCTCCAAGGCAGAAGTATTAGAAAGTATCCAGTAACAAATGTGTCCGTATCATTCAACGTACTGCGTCGCAAACTTAGCTTCAGGAATTATTGTGGCCACTAGGTGTCGCCAAAAACCCCCAAATACCACTCCACTTCAACCTAAAGATAGCATAAGTCAATTTCAGATGTTTGATAATAAACAGGTTAGTATTGTTCATACCTACCAGTGTTTTCTGTTTGACTAATTCCACTTGATTAAACCCTAAAAATAGCACTTGTTGCCTACTGCCGCTGACCAAAATGCAATGCACTTTTTTGGGGGAATTTTGCCTATCTTTCACAATCATTATGAGAAATAGGAACACACGTCTTTTCTTTTTTCTTTTAAAGATTTTAAATATGATAAAAAAATACTTGGAACATGCGGCTAATGGGAGTCACCATTTTAGCCTTCAAAGCCCTCTAAAACAACTTCAAAACCCTCTAGCAACGTTTTATATACACACTGCAAGTCTATATATAATGTAGTAACAGACATGTTCATAACAATATGTCATGTGTTCAATATTTACTCTATTTTGGTCATTTCAATTATTGCCGGAACACTTCCGACTTCTGGCAACGCAAGTGTGTGTTTTAATGATGGCAGACCTGGTAATAAACAACGAAGACGACCATTTCTGGACAAATGAGGATTCCCAACCTTACCTGAGGATGAACAACTGCGTCTCAAAGCCAGCTTGAAGGAAGGGTGAAACGTTGGAGCAGACAGAAGCCGAGAGAGTGAGGTGAAAGTGACTTTGGCACTGAAAATGTGGAACTGGGTATCGGTACTCGATACCCGAAACAACCCGATACCAAGTAGTATCGAAACTGCGTCGGTCAAACGATACCCGCGATCGGTTCTTTTTGTACCCAGATCAACAAAACATGACTGTTTCTATGGTTTTGCTCGCAGCCAATCACTGCAAGCATTCTTCCATTCAATGCACCATGTGATTGGTCCACCACCGCAACAACAATAGTTTGTATGGCGGTAAAGCGGGTTGAAGCAGTGCAGAATTGGCTGGTCATCATTCCGAGATGCCGGCAGCAAAACGGTCAAAGGTATGGTTGTACTACACGCCTGTGGCGCCGGGTGAAAATAAATGCATACAATGCGGCAAGATTATTTCAGAGAAAACGGGGAATACTAGTAATATGATTACACACCTCATCAGGCGTGGAGCAAACTTACGGGTGGAGAACTGTACTGTGTTTAAAAAGCCGGCTTCTACAACAGCAGCATCGTCGTCGTTGTCTCAACCGTCAATAACTTCAGGTAATATATAAATGGTTACTATGTTAACAGTACTCATCCTTTGTGTGTTACAACATGTATCGTCAAGTAAATCGTTTTGGGCATGTCGTAGGCATGTGAGCTAACGCTAGCCTAGCTTGCTCGCTAATTACACAGCGGAAATAATACTTTGTTGTACATGTTTGTACAGTTATTTAATAAATATTTGAGCACTTTCAAAATGTATTCGTGTAAAAATCTTGAATGGGGTGACAATTACGCAACACATTGCGTTCTTTTAACGTGATTAATATCGAATGAAGTACTTAGTTGGTATCGGTATCGTTTTAAGGGTACTGGTATTGGGACTGGTATTGACCATTTTTAAACGATACCCAGCCCTAAACTTGATAAATGTAGTGGTTACCCAAATAAACCGGAAAAAAATGTCCCTGGCCAGCTGGACCCAACGCACAACATCGAGTGAGTTACGCTTTATTATTGTACATGACACATGCATCACGTCATGTGTGTTATTACAACTACAGTACATATGCGTATAAACAAAACATGAAATGTGGGCTAAAACTTTACAGATACTGTAATATAATGTTCATGTTTTTCAGTCAGTACATATTAGTGTCCTATCGCATTGTGTTGTGCATTACAAACTCAAATGCGTTTTGTGTTGACCTAGAAGCTTGCTTATCTCTTTCTGTAGTTAGCTTTTTCGGCTAATACTGTAGCATGGCGATGTGTTACTATGCCAGAAAAAAAGTGTTCCTCAGTTGTTTGCTCCTACAATAACAATGTCGCTGCAGCTCTGTTATTATACAGGTTACGAAACGTAAATTAAGTATTGGAACACAGTTTTTGAATGCATTATAGAAGTGATTTAGAGGTAGAATTGATTGCTTCCATTAGCTGCGTTGCTAGCCGCCAAGAACGAGAGGATTTTTACATGTTAAACAGCAAATAAAAAAATTCTCATAATGATTGTGAATGCAAGGCTAAATTCCAAAAAAGAGTGCAGTTCCTAGTTAAGTTTGTTTTCCTAAAAAAATGTTGTTAAAATTCACACTTTAGTTGTGTCTCTAGGTTTTCACTTAGTCCTGTCCCAACCAAACCCCTGTAAAATGTGGAACATTCCACAAGTCGCATGATCTAGACAGGAAGTTGCACCATTAACGTCCTCTACAGGCCATTATTAATTTTTCAGTTGTGGGAAATGTCAGCACAGTCCTGTTACTTAATCTTAAAATACAAATGTTTTGTTGAATCTCTGTAATGTTTATTAGCGTAAATGCAATATGGCTATATTTCATCTATTTGCTAATTCTATGCTAAAAACTCACTCCTGTCACTGAAATGCTTAGAAACCTTTAGCAAACATAAATAGTTCAGTATGTGTATTTTAGAATTAGAGCTGAAAAAGACAAGACATGTAGGTTTATTCTAGGATTTACAACAAGCAGATGGCACTGATTTGGTGGAATAGCTTGAATTATTTTTTGGACAATACACTGAGGGTCAATAAAAAGTCAAAATGGCGCCAGAGCCGCACTTTGGACACCCCTGATTTGAACAAAAACACCATTTTGTCCTCCTAACCATGACTGATGATCAGAATCCCAAATAATACTCACAGAGAATATTCATCACTATGTATGCATGAAATTGACAGAAATAGTCTTGTTTGTGTTTACTGCGCTTGGAAGCACGACAAGAAAAAACCGGGCAGTGGTCAGCTGTTCAGGAACACATGAGTCAGCGTGCATCAATGTTGTTTCATGTTTCCTTTCTATCAGCCTTGTGTGTTTGATATCACCTCTGAATAGGATATTGTTACACTGCATCCACTTCATTCTGCTACGGGGCGGAGCAAGGAGGCACACCGCCAGCCACTGGACAATTAGTCATGTTTTGAAGCACAGCGGCTGCAGCAGGAAAATGCCGAATTGTACTTCACTACAGACTAAATAAAACAACAGAAAATAATGAGTGACTTTGTTAACCCTCCAGACCCTTGAGAGGAATTCATCAAACTTTGATCTCCTCCCCTTAAGTCACAACTATAAATACTCTTGTGTGTTGTACTGATACATTTCCATTGTTGCAGATGTCAACTAATTATAGGCTATGTTGATAACAGGTTACTAGATAAGGTGTCTCTCTAGGTCATATATTGTGCTTCTATTTTAAATTGGTTTGTTAGTTAGCAGGATTACGCACTAACTTCTTTCTGTTATGCCTTTTATTTTATGTTTTTTTGTTTGTTTCCTGTCTACAGATCAACGGAACAACCGGGCACACCAGCAACCGCTTTTAAACGAGTTCATGCCCACATAAACATGGATAGTTTAAAAAAAAAGTTTCCTCACTTTTAGAACAAATTCTATCCAAAAAAAAAGCATTTTGGCCAATTACAAGCCTGAAAAAGTGGACCTGCTTGTGCATTATTATCAGAGGTGGGACCAAGTCATTGCTTTGCAAGTCACAAGTAAGTCTCAAGTCTTTGCCCTCAAGTCTCGAGTCAAGTCCCGAGTCAAGACAGGCAAGTCCCGAGTCAAGTCCAAAGTCAAGACTGGAAAGTCTCAAGTCAAGTCACAAGTCCTGCATTTTGAGTTTTGAGTCCTTTCAAGTCCTTTTAACCACAGACTAATATTTTTACACATATTGTGTATGCTTTTAAACCGCTGTATTTATTTATTAAAACAAGTGCATTTGAAATAGCAGGAAAAAAAATAGTACTGACGTTGCAATTCATAATAGCACTATTAACCAGTCATTTTAATAGTTTAAACTATTTTAAACATTTAACTCATTCCTTTACAGAATAAACACATTTGCAAAAACAAGTGCAACTGTACTTATTTGTATAAAAGTGTTAACATTGTATTTCCATGGCATATTGCATTGTAACTAGTTCCACAGCAGTTTCTATTCTGTTCTTACCTTATCTCATTGATCTCATCTCATACTGTATGTGTGTTTATGTGTGCGTACACATGAAAAACATAACAAATACATGAACATAACAATGAACAGAGTTGTACTTTTTAGATGTCAGGGCCCTATGCAATATGTACACATATTCTTAATATAGTATACATTTTAACTGACCTTTATTTGACTATGTTTGTCTTTTTGTAGGTGGCTAAAATATGCGGTGCTGCTGACCGCCGTCTAACGTTATGTTACTGTGTGTGATACATTGACTAACGTAACGTTAAGTGTAGGTACCTCATGCAACCCTGCTTAAAAAAATCACTTGACAAAAAGTATGAATAAGGAAGCAAACTGCAGTGGACGCAACATATTGCTGTGTTTGAAATGATGTTATAACCATAGACATCTTATAAGTAGACGCAGTATTGGTTGCTGTGACGCGAGCAAATTGCATCTTGAAGTGGTGATGAGGAGCCGGCGAGCAGCCTAAACTGACAGTTGACAGGTAGAAAACAAAGATGCCGGGCTGGTGTTCAGCGTTTTCCTGCTCAAATGAGCGGACTGTTGAAAATAGGAATCGGGGGATTACTTTTCACAAGTAAGATTTAACATTAATGTACTTTTGGTTGTATTTTATGAAAATAACATTACCACAGAGTTAAGAAGGAGCAAAGATCTTCAATATTTGTATGTGAAAATCACAAAGAAATCTTCTGGGGGAGGATGACGCCCCTACAGGGGTTTGGTTTACAAACTTTCAGCCCCACCTAAAACAAAATTCACCAGCCGCCACTGATTATGATGCATTCTCATTTTAGGCAAAATATAAGACAATACTTTCTTAACAGTATAATTGTAACCAGGAATAAGTCTTCAAGTAACAATATTCAAATACTAACATTGTTGGGTAAGACAGCATTTGGATTTATTCTAAATCCAGTGAAACAGATTGGTGGTTTTAGCTGATATAAAGACTTTCAGGTGTTTATATATGTTTAAGTATTTGGCAGACGCTTTTATCCAAAGCGACATACATAAAAAATACATATATAACAATCACTGTAAACATGATCATTTAAGGGAAGAATGTAATACAAAATATCAATACAAAGTGTCAAGACAGAATAAACTCTCTGCTGCTGCAGCAACAGAGATACGATATATAGATATCTAATGTATTCATACATTGTTTATGTAGGATATACGCATGTATATATAACGTAATTATATTGTTTCTTCAACTTAAAAATAGCTGACCGTTTTTTTCCCCCTTCTCTGGGCTTATATTCCCAGTTTTGATCTCGGACGTCTGGTCACTTATAGCATATAAGAATATTCTATTACTGTTAAGCAAACTATGAATAATAAAACATGTGTCCGTTATCATAGCTACACGTATGACAAAAAAGCGCGTGAAAACGAGTGATATTCAGTGAGGTAAAATGAATTAAATGCGCTGACAGTTCATTGCTCCTGCCAAATGAATTGCACTGAGTGGAGCGGATCACCACTCCAAGATGGCGGCCCCGCGTCTCGTCTGCGCCAGTAAGCAGTAGCGCTCGATGCTGCGTCTACTTATAAGATGTCTATGGTTATGACGTTAGCAGTGAGTTTACAGCCTCACTGATTTAACTACACAGCAAATAAAAGTCATGTTACTTAGCCAATAAACGTTAGCTTACATTCAAAACTTACCCTTCTTTGTGCAACTTCAAATGTCGAACGAAGTTGGAAGTTGTTGCGTGTCCGTCTGTAATATTCGAACTGCGTGATTTGCATACGGCAATTCGTTTTTTGTTGACCAAGTCGTAGTTTTTATACCCGAACGAAACCAACTTTGGTATAAATCTTTCTCACTGGCTCGTTGTTTGACAACTCATGTTCATTGGTTGTCCTGCAATTTGATTGGCTGAATGCTGTGTGATGAAAACAATGTAGATCTAATTTGATTGGCTGTTGTACTGAGAGCACACACGCTGACACGCAGCACACACGCTGATAGACAGACACGTACAAAATGAAAGCTACGGAGCGCTCCCAAATAACTTTTTAAACTTTAGGTTTTGGGGAAAGTAGCAAGTCATGTCAAGTCAAAAGGCTCAAGTCCAAGTGAAGTCACAAGTCATTGATGTTAAAGTCTAAGTCGAGTTGCAAGTCTCTTTACATTTTGTCAAGTCGAGTCTAAAGTCATCAAATTCATGACTCGAGTCTGACTCGAGTCCAAGTCATGTGACTCGAGTCCACACCTCTGATTATTATGCCCAAAATGAATGGGCGTCATGGCTTATATGGCAGAGCAGCCGGCCAGAAACTTGAGGGTTCCTGGTTCGTATCCAGCTTCCGCCATAATAGTCACTGTCGTTGTGTTCTTGGGCAAGACACTTCACCCACCTTGCTCCCAGCTGCACCCACACTGGCCTAAATGTAGATAATGGGTTCATCAATGTAAAGCGCTTTGAGCCATTAAGAAAAAAGCACTACATAAGTATAATTCACTTCACATTTCCGGCCTGTCAATCAATCCGACTATTTCAACCAATCAGATTGCGTGGAATTCTAAAGCGTCCTTCCAAGCCACGGTATTGTCCCACCCAGCTTTAAGATTGACACTAAACGCCGCTAGATTTGTTGCTTATTTTATCGAAGAAATACCATAAGAAATGTCTCAGTTAGCGTAGCAAATGTCACAGTGAACCCTGAAAGTCCCGACCGAAACAACATGTCCTACTCGCTAGCATTAGAGTACAGCTAGAGATGGACGTAACTTAGTTTTTCCAAGAATAGATAGGAAGGACAGTGCTGAGAAGGAGAAGTGGATGATATTCATGAAGTGAAAGAAAGGAATCATCCACAAACTTGGCAAAGCAGTATGAGCGTAGTAGCACTGCTCATCTGCACCACGCTCAAGCAGAATAAGTCGATGGGCGTTAAAATAACATCTCAACGGTGGAAATGTATCCATGAAAACATGGCGAACCTGCTGATGGTGTGTTTGACTGAGAAGCAGCTTGAAGGACAAACCATAGAGGTCCGCTCTCCTGAGTATAAACGACCAGCGTTTTAGAGCGACACTTCTCGTGTGTCTACTATTGCTGCTTGTCTTGTTGCCTCGCCTCTGACATAAATGTTACTTTTTGTTCTACCTTAGCTATTTGTTATGCTCTAGGTATGTTGTATTTTTCCCTTTTACCTGAGCAATGTAATAAAGGCCACACTGTACATTTTTTGTCGATTATGCGGTAAAAAAAACTTGCAGCTGAGTTGCCAGAATTTTACCGTAAAATGTACCACTGTTCTTTTTACAGTAAAATTCTGGCGACTGAGCTGAGGTTTTTTTTTTACTGTAAAATCTACGCTCGTTTTTGTTACAGTGTATTACTGTAAATGGAAAAATGATACCTCTTATTTCTGAGCTACCGGTTCTTTTTATTTACCATAAAATCTACAGTTTTTTGCTCTTACAGTGCGTTACTACAAATGGAAACCAATTTGTTCAGGTAAAATTCCGGCAACGGAGATGCCAGTTTTTTTTTTGTTTTTTTTTACTATAAATTCTTTAGCCTTTATTACAGTGCTTACCGTAAATGGAAAAACGGTACCACTTTTATTTTTATGATAACATTTTGGCAATTGAGCTACCAGTGTTTTATTGTACAGTAAAATCTACTGACTTTTTTTTTTTTACCCAGAATGCTGATGATAAATTCCAATTCACACTTCTGTCCCACACATGATTTCAACCGCTACCTTCTGTAACGTAGCAGCTGTTCTCGGAAAATATATCTGTGCTCCCTTATTTTTTAGTGTAAACAGTACCTTCATGTTAGTTTTCGGGTCTGGAAGGTTAACTTATACAGCCTGTCATATTGTGACGGTTAAATACTGAACGTACGGCGTGACAGCAACACTCTTTACAATAAATCCGATATATACAAAAATGAACAGCAAGCAGAGAAGGACACTTAAAATCAAGAAAACGCAGCACTGATCATGTACAGTGTTTCACAGCATTTGACTGGCACTCTTCAAAGCCTCTCACTAAGACTATCTACAAACAAAACTGGAGGTCTCGGACAACGGAACCCGGGCGATCCCAGCGGAGAGTTAAATAAAACCGCCGATCATGAACCACATGTTGATATCCTGACGCGAGTCTACTTCCGTTTGTCCTTCTTTTTGTCCAATGGCAAAGGTATAAATGCATACAAGCTAATGCAAAGTAGTTAAAGTAACATGTTTAAACCCACAAGCAAATAATAATTAGAATAAAAAACACAGTTAGTATTTTACAAATATTTAAAAAAGTAAACCTTTATCTATAGGCATTTAAAATATATTCCATCAAAAATAGAGTGACAAATTTCAACAGTAGAAAAAAAAAGTTTGAAGCATTGTGTGGTGATGTGTCTGGATTTTTTTGATAATGGTGAATTTTGAGTTTTGCCATCAAAAAATTTGAAAGTCAGCCGAAAAAAAGATTCAAATTGCCGGCAAAAATAAAACCTATCTGTGAAATGTTTTGCAAACTGTCGTCCTGTCGAATCTTGTCACCTTTGGCAAACTGTTGGATTTGGAAAGTTGGATATCAGTCATGCCAAGTGCTCGCAGCCTGAACTGTGGCGGCTCTGTGATGAGACGTGGACTGCCGGTCCCGCACGTCACGTTTCACTTGGCACCTTAATGTCATCTTGCCTTGTTCAGATCACAAATGAAGACTTATGCCGAAAGTCACCCTGCAAAGAGAGCAAAAGACAATCATTCAAAAACGAGTCATACCCCACAAGTAAAGTCATGTATCTCTCTGGTAACTCTAAGAGGCCCCCGGGGGTCTTTTCCATACCAAAGACCTTCAAACTGAGGGATGGAGCGGGCCCCTCTACTTATATATCCTTTACAAAATTGTCTTTTAAATTAAAGTGGTCCTCAGGGTATATTGTTAAGTGTAGGCTGCTATCTCTTCTGCTTTTTTTTTGTTGTGTTACAAATACATTTTTCCAATTCATACACTTACACATAAACTAACTGCTATATGAGGATTGGTTCTCGGCCAATCAAAGGGGAACCTGACAGAGACTTGTGATTTGCGCAGCAGCGATAGGGGCTGGTGTCTATCACTATTGCCCTCAAGTTAAACAAACTAATAAAAATTGTAGATTTTTAAAAGTAAAACAAATCCCTCGTCTCCTTTTTTTTTTTACTTCATTAAAAAAAAAATTAAAAAAATATTGGACTCAATTTGGATATGCTACATTATGTTCTACATAAAATACAAATAAAACAAAAACAACTTTTTTTTAAATTGTAGATTTTTAAACGTAAAAAATGTTATCTATTGTCTACTACCACATTTGACATCACCCCAAATAAATTGGCCTCTATTTGAATATGTAAAAATCATTTGAATAAAGTTGCGAATTTAACAACTACAATATGTATTCATTTTAAATTGTAGAATTGAAAACATTGAAAAAAATATCCATTGTCAATTCGTGTCACCATTTTGATATTGAAAAATTATTTCAATAACAATACCTACAACACCGTTTCATTCAACTGTAGACTCCAAAACAGACAAAAAAAGTTATCCATCGTGTACTAATAAATGATTTGACTGTGTCCCAAAAAAAAGAATACCTCCCTCAACTTGTATATCCAACAATAAGTTAAACACAATTTATACTTTACAACATAAAATACTTTTAATTTGTAGATTAGGAAAGGTAAAACAAGTCAGCCATAGTCTACTATTACATTTGTCAAAAAAAGACACTGAAAATTGAGGGTGTCCCGATCTGATACTGATATTTTGGGTAGTGTATAAAAGGTAAACATGGTACTAGGAGCTAGCAGCTCCACAACAGCTAAGCACACAATAGCACACAAGCTAGACATAAGTGTGCTTAATTGAACAGCACATTTGCCAACAAAAAAAGTACCAAATAATTAAATTTTCCTTACATATACAAAGTCTCCAAAACAGAAGTGTATTAGAAAGTATCCTGTATCAAACGTGTCCGCATCATTCAATTTACTGCGTCAAAAGCTTCACGTCCTGAATTATTGTGGCCACTAGGTGTCGCAAAAAAAACCTAAACCCAATTACCACTCCACTTTAACATGATTAAAGAAAGCATAATTCAATTCTGGGCGGTTGATAACAAATAGGGTAGTGTTTTTCATTAAACAATAAAATTATCATTGTTCTGAGTAATTTCAACCCTTTGCTAACACTGTACACTACAAAATAATATACTGGTAAGTATGTTTGATTCGTGCTGATATCATATTGAATCAGTATCAGCCAATACTTAAGCCTCCAATATCGGGACACCCTATAGTGACAACATGTATGTAGTAATTAACGTCAAACACAAATGTGAAAAGTTTATTTTAAAGAGGATAATTATATTGTACAGTGGGGGAAATATTTATTTTAAGTACCAGTAGAAAAACAAGTTGCCTCTATTTTGAAGCTATTATCATATACATCTGATTCATGACACCAAAAGTCTACCAAAGTTTGCGATTAAATAGTTCTAATCAAAACGATACCAAGCTCATGGAGATTCCCGAGTTATTTTGAGGGATAATGAGGAAGCCTGTCATGTGTGACGTAGCAGAAGTAACCAAAGATCCTTTCCCCATCAACAACAATGCTAATCAAGCAGACTTTGTGAGAGTCAACAACGATTACTTTGTGAAAATATATGATCCAGAACCTTATAGTTTTGAGCCTGAACACAAAGAGGATGAGCAATAAGTTGTAGAAAGCCAACTGCTACTTGGATGCAGCTTTATTGTGAAACTAGCATCGAAAGCATTGCTAGGTCTTAAGCATACAAACTAACCATAACAAACCAAAATTAAAAAAACACTTACAGTAATATTTCCACTCTCGCTGGGATGCCGACCGACGGTACGCTCAGATAATTCCGTTCAGAAGATTTGACCTGTTTTTGACTTACGAAGTAACCTCTTCTGTACGCACAGCAGATCCCTGCTGATATACATATGAGCACCACGACCACCACCACCACTCCGAGTATAATCCCCACAATATCAATATCATCTGTGAAGAACAGGTGAAACACAGAATCTAACTATGATATTTTGTTAAGCACATCATGCACTAGCGTTTTGCAGTTGTCTTATCCCAATCATGACAGTGTCTCAAAGGGGATACTTCCATCTACATTTTTATAATTACGGTACACTTTGTACTGTGCCAAATCTATTATGGTCTTTGCGCACATACCGGAAATGACGACCGCAACATATACCCGGTAACTAACCATAACAAACCAACATAAAACAAACACCTGAAGTAATATTTCCACTCTCGCTGGGGGGCCGACCGACGGTACACTCACATAATTCTGTTTAGATGAAGTTTCAATCACAATCCTAACGGAGGGTTTAAAAAAATGTTGCTGCAACAAGCGTCTTTTAGTGCCTTTTTTCCACCTCTGGGATGTGAAAGTCGATCAGCCTGTCGGTCCATGGCCATATTTGTCTACTACCAGGTGAGAGATGCATGAATTATAATCTAGAATTTACTTTTAGCAAGTTTGAGATGAAGCAAAAGCAGCCGCCGGCTTATAGTGTGTCAACAGCAGCAACGTATGCTAGCATTAGCTCATTGCTATCAATGCTCTGCTAAAATAGTCTGTTTTCATTGATGCTTACAATAACATTATCACTCATATTTGGTTAATTTTCAGGTTACGACATGTAAATGGAGTATTGTTGGGGGTATCTGGACGTTTTAGAGAGGGTATATTGAGCGCAACAGAGGACCCTTGATCTGTTGACTCAATTGTTAGCTATTTATTTACAATTTTAAATGCAAAAAAAAGCCAAGCATATGTATTCTTGTTTTACATAAGGATTGTGAATGATAGACACCACCTCTCTTTCAAATGTTTGCGTATTCCCAGTATGACTGATCTAATAACATGGGTGTGAAGAAGTGTTACTCTAGTGACGTAGAATCTATGGAAATTACCGTAGGTGTTTGAAGTGGAATATTCAAAATGGCTGACTGAAATTGTGGCATTTTGTGACATTTTAGACGGTATTTTTACATACTTTGCGAATTGTAAATACGATTGGATATGGTTTATTGAATACAATGAAACACAATTAAGCATATAAAGTCAACTTGTTTTCCACTCTACTGGTACTTTAAACCCATCCGGATTTTGTAATTTTTTAAGTAATTATTTTTCCCACTGTACACAGATTGAACCTGTGATTCCTCCCATTCTGCAGGTAAACATTGATGTCTAAGATTATGGTTTTACAGCAGTCAAAAACTGCCCAAGAGTGCATGTGTACATCACAAACGAAACTGTGGAGGAGTGATTGCAACAAAGTCAACTAAGCTGTGCTTTTGTATTCATGTGTTATTTTTAGTCTTCATAATTATCTTCATTACATGATCGATCATTTAAAATTTCAGTGGACAATGTGGAATAATTGTCTAATCTCTTGCAAATGGACTATTTACAAACCTCATCCTCCGTCCTGACGTAGTCCACGCCATCGCCTTTTGCTGGAACTTTGTAACTATAACACACAGAATACACATGCAGTTCAATATTATCCATTCAGAGGAATAAATGTCTTCTGTGTGGGAAGATGTGCTCGCGTCTTACTTGTTCCCCGCCTGTTTTTGACTTGCGAAGTAGCCTCTTCTGTACGCACAGCAGATCCCTGCTGATATACATATGAGCACCACGACCACCACCACCACTCCGAGTATAATCCCCACAATATCAATATCATCTGTGAAGAACAGGTGAAACACAAAATCTAACTATGATATTTTGTTAAAGCACATCATGCACTAGCGTTTTGCAGTTGTTTTGTCCAAACCATGACAGTGTCTCAAAGGGGATACTTCCATCATACACTTTAATAATTACACTTTGTACTGTCCCAAATCTATTATGGTCTTTGCGCACATACCGGAAATTACGACCGCAACATTTACCCGGTAACTAACCATTACAAACCACAATAAAACAAAGACTTAAAGTAATAATTCCACTCTCGCTGCGATGCCGACCGACGGTACACTCACATAATTCTGTTTAGATGAAGTTTCAATCACAATCCTAACAGTGGGCTAAAAAAAAGTTGCTGCAACAAGCGTCTTTTAGTGCCTTTTAGTACGAATTGTCTTTCGTGAGACAAATAAAGTGCTTCCAGATAAACATAATTTGGCGCTTCACAGTCAAACGGCACAGGAGTTTTATCGGTCACATGTTTTTTTCTTAAAGTGACAAACATCGAGGGACACCGTATCACTTCTTTTGTTTGATAATGCGTCGATGCTTCAGTCTTGTATGACCCTCACTGTGGTGACAAATTTGAAAGGCACAGCCGAAGACAAGCCGCAGCCCAGGAATAGTTAGTTAAGAGTTAATTTTCATTTACCGTTTGATTGATTGATTTATCAGCCTAGTCCGACAATTGTATACATTTTTTAATGCCTCTCGACATCGTATTTAATGCTTTTTAATGTCATTTTAAGACCTTAATTTATACAAAATCAATTTAGTGACTTTTAATGCTTTTTAATGCTCTGTGGAAATTCTGATTTGAGAAATAAGACTAATTCAGTGCATAGAAACGTAGTCACTGTGAACGTATGCACTCAAAAGACAGTGTAAGTAAAGTGCACTGATTAAGACAGCCTGTGCATTGTCGAAACACTTACAGACTTCCATCTTCTGCGGCGGACACTCAGCATATCCTGCATCGTTTCTTGCTCGGCAGAAGTACTCGCCCGCGTCCTCTTTTCTGACAGAGATGAACTTCTATGAGACGAGAAGTTGGTCAGTGTTCAAGGGGCACACAAAATGTAAGTATAAGTTTAGACCTCTTTTTAACAATGTAATGGCAATATCTCACTTGGAAAAGTTTTAGACTTACTGCTACATAGACAGCCTGTGATAGTGTACACAATAATCTACCTTTAAACGACAGTGTCTCTATCAAAATATAATTTACACCAAATTTCATTAAGTAATAGAATGTGTCTGGGTTTGAACTTCAGCCCTCTCATCTTCTGCCTGTGTTTCCGTGAGTTTTTTCATAAGGATAACCTCTAGTGTTTAAAGGAATTTGCTGCAAAACATTAAGTCTTTTTCAAGCTTTTTTAGCAAAACTCGCAGGCCAGTCTAATGTCATTCATGGGCCGGATTTAGCCCCCCGGGCTGTCAGTTGCATAGCCCAGTTCTATACTTCAGTTTCCTCCCACAGTGAGCCAAAATCTCAGCACAGTCCTGTTACTTAAATTATTTTACCCCATACTATTTATATTTTATTATTGTTAAATCACTGTTATTTGAATGAATGCAAAATGGCTGTATTTAATGGAGTTGCTAATTCTATGCTAACAACTCACTGCTATTACTTTCAGTTGTCTTAATCAAGTGAGTAATTTTGGGTTCAGGAAGCTTGTATAAAAATGTATTTATTAAAAAAGCGGATATTCTTAGTTAAGCCATCACTTGCTATCAGTGTTGTGGCAGAAAGGAGTTGACGCTTTCAGGCGATGTGCTGGATGCGAATGTTACTAGGGCAGCAGTGGGAACAGCGATGACGTTGCAGCTTTGTAGTCCAGCTCAGCAAAAGACCCCCCGAGACACCCACATTAAGTCAAGCCACGAGTGGAGGAGCAATCTTCAGCAGCAGGATGTCGGCAGGTAGGCTGTGGAAGATGCCCCACTGCTGAAGGTTTGGTTTTAAATGATTGGGAAACAAAGGTATTTCGATCTCTAGCTATAAGGTAATGCTAGCAAGTTAGACTGGATGTTTTGGGGATCTTACGTCATTCACTGTGGCATTAGATATGCCATCTAGCGGCTCGGAGGCTCGTAACTTAAATTATACTTGCAATTTAAAGCATAAAAAAAAGCAGAGACACACCTCGTATGTCAGAATACTCGTAAGTTAAGGTACTCGTAAGTTGAGTTATTAGGTTATTACATTTCTGTTAATAACTCTCTAAAAGGGTGTACTTGTAAAACCAGCAGGCTATCAAACATTATTTCCCCACTCTAACTAATTCTATAGACTTATATCGGTTGATCTGCATTACTATCCCACGAGTGGAGCGCAGTCTAAAAATAACCATGACATGGTGATAGAGTGGGTGCAGAATGAATCACATTCAAAGCTCATTACTTTACAACAACTGCTTCAAAAATGCCGTCGTAAGTTTACACTTACATTAAAGTAAGACGCTGCAGTGCAGTGTGATATTTTACATCCAAGAGGCTAGCATGGAGGCTGACAGGGGAGCCTTGGGAGGTGTGGACGGAGCAGCGTCCTCCAAAGCAACTCCATGGAGGAATGTGCCAGCGAGGACAGCAGATTCCCCTTGTGACCCTCTTGCACCATCAACTGTCTCCCCAAAATATCTGCCCCCACCCGTGGGCGTCAGGCCACCATCCCCTGCCCCACCCTTCACGCTTATGCGTGCCCTTGTCCAAACACATGCACACACATACTAACCAGAATTCCTGTTTCCGAGTCGAGTGTGTATGAGGAGTTGAAGAATGTGTGGCTACTCTTTGGGTCGTCAGGAATCTCCTCCTTGTTCTTGAACCACTGGTACTGAGACTTCGGGAAGCCCTCCTCCTCTATACAACTCAGCTCTGCTGACTTCCCGAAAGGTACCGATTTGGGGACGCTGCATTTTGGAATAACCGGCTTTACTGCAAGACAGAAAACAAAAGATCATTGTGGCGACAGTACAACATCTAAACCGACGTTGGATGACGCACTTGGGCTGATAAACAGGCAGGTGTAGATGTAACATGATGCTGACCAGCCTGCGTTGGTGACAAAGATGCTTTAAAAACGATACCAGGGATGGTTCATGATTTGGACTGGAACAAGATTTTTGAGCGGTGCCAAAAAATGCCACCAAAACATGTGGTGCTTGCTTTCTTTAGCACTGCAATTCAGAGCAGATGCAGTTTCAGAGGTTTCCGCTTATAGCCCAGAACATGCCTTTGCAGCTGGGTAGGTCCAGCCTGGTTACAACACATCCTCACATGTACGCCAATGGGTTGGTGCGACCTACAACACGGTGTCATCTTACCGCATCCAAAGTGTGAATCACCGGGCAAGGTCTCTCTTTTAAGGGCAAAATAATTGAGCGTTATTATTAGTCTGAATTCTGAATAATCTCAGCCTGTCTTATATATGTATCTTTAAAAGCCTAGAACTGATAAATCAATAGTCAATGAGATTACCTCGAACAACAAGGTCAATCACAATCTCGTCAAAAGACTTCTGGTCATCAGCAGCTGTGACCTCACAGCGGTATTTTGCCGTGTCCAATCGTGTGGCGTTGGTTATCACCAACGTGGCTGGCTCTCTGATGACCGCTCTGTTCTCCAAGTCACCTGGACAAAGAATTTGTCAGTGAATAAATGCTTGACACACAGTGAACGTCATTGTTTGCTCTTTAGTTACCTATAACCTTCGTGTTAAAGTACACGTAGCTCGGTCCCTCAGCTTTGATCTTTTTCCACTCGATTCTGGGACTGTTAGTGGAAATCGAGTCAATCAAACACGATAATTCAATTCCTGCAGGGTAGAGAAAAAACAGAAGCGCCGTCACCACAAACATCGGATAAAACAAGATGTTTTTGTGTCTGCGCTTACTGTCAAACTCATCCGTCCATGGTGAGTTGTTGTCTGTCCTCAGTACGACCGCTAACACGCTGAAGTAGCCTACAAAACAAAGAGACGAGGCCATGCGAAATAAGACTTTCCGCTGCATGGATTTTCACGATAGCGATGATCACACGCTATTTGCACAATACCAGCTGACATGCGCCAATGTGCTGTGCTCATTTAAAGACTTTCCTTGGGGACACTCCAACATATGCTCATCTGAAATTTCATGAACTCAGTTGGAGGAGATAAATGTCAAAGCCCACATTACTGAGATGATCTTAACGTTCCGGCGCTCTTTGGCCTAGTTTTGTAACTGTTCATTTTCCATTTTTAGTTGTGTTCGTCAAACCATTGTGTATGTGTGTGTGCGTGTGTGTGTGAGGAGGGTAGGGGAGTTGTTTCCATGCAGTGGATAATTGTGCACAGAGGCATGTGCTCTTTCAGGGCAAGCTCACCATGCCAGTAGTTCAACTGCCTGCCGAGCCCTTTTTCTCTCTTCCTTGCTCTGTGGGCCTGATGCTGTTGCCCATGCGGGCCTGATGGTTCAAAAACACTGGCCGCGTAGAGGGCACAGCTGAATCATCATGACAGCTATTAGTCCACAAATAAATCCATGCAAAATCTATGTCTGTTGCAGAATAATGCAAAGTAAGAAACACTCCTCGGAGCTCAGCTCACGCTCGTGAACACTTTCATGTAATAACGATCTGACACGCTCTCAGATGCAAGGTCAGATGTGCAGATATACAGACACTTAAAATATGAGTCTCATTTGTTCTGCCAACTGATAGGATTTAAAAACAGCATTCCGTTAATGACATTATGACTTGTGTACCACTGTCATCTAGTATAAATATCAGCTGTTGATCTACTGAGCATATTAAATGTTCTGATGAGCAAAATAAATAATGCTGTCATGGGGTTTTCATTAATATTATGTTCCAAAAGGCCGGACAAAAATCTAATTCAACGATAACCAAAGCAATTTTTCCAGTGTTTCATATACATACTTTGACAAGAGAACCTTCTAAAAAAAATATATATATATAGGTCACACTTCATCTTCAAGGTGATGTATACATATGTGCTATCATTAACATTAATATGACTACGTTATGTGTTTTAAATTAGAGTTTTTTGCACGCACGCACGCACGCACGCACGCACGCACGCACGCACGCACGCACGCACGCACGCACGCACGCACACACACACTCACTCACTCACTCACACACACACACACACACACACACACACACACACACACACACAACACACACACACACACACACACACACACACACACACACACACACACACACACACACACACACACACACACACACACACACACACACACACACACACACACACACACACACACACACACACACACACACACGCACACACAGGGCACTGAGTTCAGTCAGAGAGCAGCAGGCTGGCCTGGTACTGTAGTACAAAGTTAGAGGTCACTACTAATTTTCAGAGTTTGTTGACTGTATGTCTGTTAAGTAGAAATGCATTTGCTGTCTTTTTTCAATTTTGATCTACTTAAACCTCATTTGGTAAACGTTTGTAGACGTTTAAAAAAAAATTGTGGTGCTAATTTTCGTTAGCCTGTCAATGAAGTTGTCTATTATATGTTAGCGTGAACCGAGCGGCATAAGAGCATAACCTTCGTCCTGTTTGGTTGTATTGTTTTTTTTCACTTTATACCAAGCTGTATTGCCAATTTAACATGATTCCTACACGCATGTACATTTACAGTAACTTCATTGTGTAGACTACCAATAAAGAACTGCAAGTTAGAGGTTTTTTCATCTCTAATTTAAAGGAATGTGCACCGATTTGCCAAACTAAATTCCTACATTCATGGAGGGCAGAATAATATATGTAAATAAACCAAGGGTGTACAAAGTGCTGCCTTTGTTACATTGTTGTAATAAAATAAGCAGCAACAATTGAAAAAAAGAGCACAATTATTTTGAATGTAAGAAAACAGTATGCTGATAACAATAACCACTAACACAGCTTTGTCTTTAAATACTGTATATGTATAAAAATGTTTTAGCCTTTGAAAAAAAAATACATGCATCATAACCAATTATGCAAATGATACAATGATGTTATATTAACATCGCCCTGACCACGCGGTTACCATATACGTGGACACAGAGCCGTGTATATAGAGAGCATGGCCAACTCGGTCTCAAAGTTGGCCTCAAAATGGTGCCATGTAGTCACGTGAGGGGCTTTTGACCAATCATTTAGGAGATCCTCTGGCCATACTCTCTGATTGGTCAAAAGCTCCTCACTTTCTAAACTAATTTCCCTAAAATATGCATTGACACTATACAACAAACTAATCGATAGATTCCTCGACCGCTAAAATTACCAATCACTGCAGCCCTAGAAAAAAATATCCTCGTATGCAACTTATCGAAGAATAAATTAATTTGGTATGTCCATCTGTGTTTTTCTTGTTCATCTGTCGCTTTCAAACAGGCTGCAAGAGGGTTCTGTTACGATTTCGCATGTTTGCATTTAGCGTGACCCTGGGATGCAAAGACAGCAGGCGACGTGCAGGTGAGATGGTTTCTATATTAGGAACGGCAGGCAAATTAGCATGCAGACAATCAAAGTACAAAGAGCGCTAAGGTGTGCACAGCGAGCAGCGTAGAGAAAACACACACAGAAAAAACAGTGTGCTGGCAAATAAACCCTCCTAATTAAAACAGGAGACAGGTGTAAAGAATCAGCGCTCCCACAGGAAGTAGCAAACAAAGGAGGAAGGAGCGCTGAAAAAACAAGAATACAACACTAAACCAAAACAGTCATTAAGGATCATGACAGGCTCACTCTTTGCATTGCTCTCAACACCTGAGCGTGTTTGTTCTATAACAGTGTGAAATAAACAAAGTAAACCCTCTTGTCAAGTCATCCACTCTATTTGTCTCTGTGGGTGGAGGTGCTAGCAAACAGTATATACACAGAGAAGTTCAGCCATGTAATGTAAACATTAGGTAAGGTAAAACTAATAAAGTTCTATCTAACATTAAAAACTAGGATAATTTTACCTATGCCAATGGTCACATGGATATGCCCAATTGTCTCAGGTCCTTTGCTAAAGCAGACAATCTAAGCTGATTAGCCCACAGTCTGTTAGGAGATCATGACAAGATGACAACCTGTGTCATGCAGACTGTACTAACAAGGTCCAAACCTCAATTTGAACATACAGAGAATCTTAAGACACTTGTCATTAATAATATGTATACAGTAGTCTTGTTCATAAGCAGTAGCCGGACTTGCTTAAATGATTTGTTTTTAGGTTATTCAAACAGCATTTATTTTGGACATGTTTTATGCACAATACAAAACCATATTTAACTCAGAATAAGGACTTCATAAGGACAAACTAATTCCAGTGACTTTATTCAGACTATCATCAAACATTTGCCACCAATCAAGATATTGTTTTACAAATAATATATGTAATATCTACTCTAAGGGTCTGATCTACTAAGATCCAAATAACATGCGCTAAACAGTGTGTGCAAACTATTGAAAATAGTAGAGTGTGTGGATGGTAGAGCGGTTCAAATCGGATGAGAAATGTGGGATGTGCACAGGTTTGTATATTGTCCATTGATTTTCAATGGAGAAGGTTCCTGGTAATTCCGGGAATACCGAAAATTGTTCTATTATTTTTTATTTGATAGCTTGAATGTCAAAAACAAATGTTTTGATGGTGGAACAGTTGAAATCAGATGAAAAGCGTGGCAGTAGTCAAAATAATAAAGGTTGGACATACTGCAATTGCAAAAGTGGGAATTCCTGGTAATCAGGGGATTTTCAGAACCATAAAACATTTGCTATTTCCTAAATAAAAAAACCAACGGCACTAAAAAAAAAACCCAGCAGCAGCCACCAAAATGCATCAATTTAATTTGTTTTAATCAGCCCTTTAAATCATCCAGGAGCTAAAAAAAAAATACAATAAAATTGCTCAACAGACGATATGTTTAATATCTAATATTTTTTATTCATGACAGTCAAAATATTTTTGACTGGACAGAATATTCTCCATCGTCAGTCTTTGCAGCACGAACACCTCCTTTCTCACAGTCGTGTGCGCATCTGTGTCAGTTTGCACTTACCGTATTTTCCGCACTATAAGGCGCACCGGATTATAAGGCGCACCTTCAATGAATGGCCTATTTTAAAACTTTGTTCATATATAAGGCGCACCGCATTATAAGGCGCATAGAATAGACGCTACAGTAGAGGCTGGGGTTACGTTATTCATTCATTAGATGGAGCTGCGCTAAAGGCAATGTCAACAAAACAAATAATGATTGTACTGACCCTTCTACTTGATGCTCTCTGTTCAACAACTCACTGTTCGAGTTTGTCCTCCAACTGTAGCCATCTCGCTGTGTTCCCTCTGAAACTCTGTTTAGTCTTCTTTACTTGGCGCAGGTCATGATGTTGCTTCCTCCACTTCCGCACCATTGATTCGTTAATGTTAAATTATCTCGCTGCTGCTCTATTCCCGTGTTCTACTGCGTGACTGATCGCCTTGAGTTTAAACTCTGCGTCGTAAGCATGTCTCTTAATAGGAGCCATTTTTGGGTCTTTACATAAAGTTTAGGTCGGCATAGTTACCGTAGTTGCGAGACCTGTTGTGGCTCAATATTGGTCCATATATAAGGCGCACCGGATTATAAGGCGCACTGTAAGCTTTTGAGGAAATTGGAGGTTTTTAGGTGCGCCTTATAGTGCGGGAACTACGGTACTTTTCGGATGTACTAAAACAAAGACATAAAATAGTGCTCGGAAAACAGTGATCAGCCTTGATTGATCACACTGCACATGCTGAATGATCCCATTAGCAATTTCTCCTCCCAGTATTGTGGGTGTTCTGATGATCAGCATATAATCTGCATATTCATGAAGATAGACGCTAAATGGATTGCGATCCTTATTCTGCTCACATTAGAGAAGCAATCATCTGCGCGCAGGTTTAGTAGATCAGCTTTGTGTGTGCTATCATGTTTGCAAGTGTTTTATTTATTTTTACACGCAAACATTTAGTGGATCAGGCTTAGGATCAGTTTAGGTTTCACTATGTCAAAATAATTTGCTGTTGAAAAGGTCTTTAAAACATTTCCGCTTTTGCATAGTCGTGTATGGGTCGGGTTAGTTTGTATAAACACAGCAGAGAAGAACAGATACAGGACAAACATGCACCGTTAAAAAAATATGTTTCTTTCCACTTAAAGTATGGCTGAAATTTCATAGTGCTGCAGTTAAATTACAAAGTACAACCATGTTATTCCTTTTCAAAAATGTAGTCTAATCCTGACTAAAATCTTGAAACGGAGGAAAATGACAAGTATTTGCATTATGTGGCGGAGGATTGTGACCCGATTGTAGGTAGAGCATCAAAATGAAATAACAGAAACAAAACCAAAAAAATATAAAGGGTTTGCAATTACATCTGCTGGGATGCATATGTAATCGTCAGGGTTTGTGTGTCTGTTAGTAAGCAACATATATAAAAAAGTTATTGGCTAATTTTGATAAAACTTTAAAGAAATGTCAGAAATGGGGTAAGGAACAGATTTTGAGCCTGATCCAAATAATTACTACTACATTACCTTACGTTTATGTTACAATGCTGAACTTCACTGTGTGTATGCTAGTGTGCCTGCCTCCCTCCACAGAGACAAGGAGAGTGATTGACTAACAAGTAAGTTCACTCCGTTTATTTTATTATGAGATAGAACAAAGGCGCCAAAGTGAGACCGATGGAATGAGTGAACCGCCGTGTCGCCTACTTGGAAACGACAGAAAAATATGTAATGACTAGGGGTGTAACGGTACACAAAAATTTCGGTTCGGTACGTACCTCGGTTTAGAGGCCACGGTTCTGTTCATTTTCGGTACAGTAAGAAAACAACAAAATATACATTTTTTGGTTATTTATTTACCAAATTTGTAAACAATGGCATAACATACATATACACACAGGGTCCATTGCCAGGGTTAATGTGGTCAACACATATAAAATAAAAACTAAATAAGATAAGGCTCAGAATGGTTTCTTAACAAAACTTTTTTACATATAAAGTGCTTTTTTTGATTGATTGATTGAGACTTTTATTAGTAGATCGCACAGTACAGTAAACTGCCTTTCTTCTACATATAACAAGTGCAACATTAAACAGTTTCAAGTCAACTCAGCCTCAGATTAACTTTTCTCTCCATACCCCCCCAATATTCCATACAATTGACCACTAAAGGCCTACTGAAACCCACTACTACCGACCACGCAGTCTGAAAGTTTATATATCAATGATAAAATCTTAACATTGCAACACATGCCAATACGGCCGGGTTAACTTTTTAAGTGCAATTTTAAATTTCCCGCGAAACTTCCGGTTGAAAACGTCTATGTATGATGACGTATGCGTGTGACATCAATGGTTGAAACGGAAGTATTCGGACACCATTGTATCCAATACAAAAAGCTCTGTTTTCATCGCAAAATTCCACAGTATTCTGGACATCTGTGTTGGTGAATCTTTTGCAATTTGTTTAATGAACAATGAAGACTGCAAAGAAGAGAGATGTAGGTGGGATCGGTGTATTAGCGGCTGGCTGCAGCAACACAACCAGGAGGACTTTGACTTGGATAGCAGACGCGCTATCCGACGCTCGCCGCCAACCGCATCGATGATCGGGTTAAGTCCTTCGTCGCTCCGTCGATCGCTGGAACGCAGGTGAGCACGGGTGTTGATGAGCAGATGAGGGCTAGCTGGCGTAGGTGGATAGCTAATGTTTTTAGCATAGCTCTGTGAGGTCCCGTAGCTAAGTTAGCTTCAATGGCGTTGTTAGCAACAGCATTGTTAAGCTTCGCCAGGCTGGAAAGCATTAACCGTGTAGTTACAGGTCCATGGTTTAATAGTATTGTTGATTTTCTGTCTATCCTTCCAGTCAGGGTTTTTTAAAATTTTGTTTCTATCTGCAGTTAAGCCCGATGCTATCACGTTAGCTCCGTAGCTAAAGTGCTTCACCGATGTATTGTCGTGGAGATAAAAGTCACTGTGAATGTCCATTTCGCGTTCTCGACTCTCATTTTCAAGAAGATATAGTATTCGAGGTGGTTTAAAATACAAATCCGTGATCCACAATAGAAAAAGGAGAAAGTGTGGAATCCAATGAGCCCTTGTACATAAGTTACGGTCAAAGCGAAAAAAGATACGTCCTGCACTGCACTCTAGTCCTTCACTCTCATGTTCCTCATCCACAAATCTTTCATCCTCGCTCAAATTAATGGGGTAATCGTCGCTTTCTCGGTCCGAATCGCTCTCGCTGCTGGTGTAAACAATGGGGAAATGTGAGGAGCCTTTCAACCTGCGACGTGACGCTACTTCCAGTACAGGCAAGGCTTTTTTTTTTATCAGTGACCAAAAGTTACGAACTTTACCGTCGATGTTCTCTACTAAATCCTTTCAGCAAAAATATGGCAATATCGCGAAATGATCAAGTATGACACAGAATGGATCTGCTATCCCCGTTTAAATAAAACAATTTCATTTCAGTAGGCCTTTAAATGGTAACACCCTAATAAGTTTTTCAACTTGTTTAAATCGGGGTCTACTTTGTTGAAGCGATGTTCACTTGGGGGTGGTGACGCTTCAAATGGGTTAGCATGTTTGACGTGTTGGCAGAAGCATGCCTTACCGCTGCTGAACAATGTCGGAAAACCTCCGTCCTCCGCACCGCGCAGCCGAAGTGTTCCCAAACGGGAGATCTTAACGAGGCAGGAGAGTCTTCCAGCTCTGGCTTTTATATGTTGTCGTAGCCCGGTCGTTGCTAGCATGCCGTGTGTTGTGCCTCGGTGTGCATTGTTTACACAACGTGCGTTATGCTACTTAATATGTCCGTGTGGAAACTCGTTCGGTACACCTCCGGACCGAACCGCAACACCCGTACCGAAACGGTTCGATACAAATACACGTACCGTTACACCCCTAGTAATGACCATTTTATTTATCCTTTGATTTGCAGCGGTTTATTTGTCTGTTAGTAAGCAACAAAGAAGTTAGTTCAGAAACTTATGGGCGGGTTTTTGAATAAACATTCCGTACATTTCAGAAAGGGGGATATGGAACAAGTGCATTACATTTTGGTGGTGATCCGGATCACTGTTTAGATTCAAGATTTTTTTAAAGATTGTTTACCTTTTGGGAGATCGAGTCTGCGCTCTCAGAGTACTTTTCTAATTAAAAACTGTATTTGAACTCAAACAGGTTCGTTAATTTGAATAATAGGATATTGAGACTGATTTGGTGGACATAAAGATTCCCTTTTTATTCGTAAATGAAATTGTAAATGGGTATTTGGTGGGTAGATTTTGAAAGGTATTGTATTGTATTTTGTATATTATATGATGATGTATATTTTAACTGTGGGTCCCTAGGGTCCATAAGCTGTGTGCTTCTAGGGATGACCTTTTTGCACAATGGACTCTGATATTAACAAAATAAACAATAATGAAATACAAAACTATGTCTGTCTGTAAATAAATAAATACATTCATATTAAAAGTTTATCAAAAGTTGAAGAGCACAGATTTAAAAATTCAAAATCTGTGTTAGAATTTTCTGTCAGACAACACACAGCAAGGCGGTGATTTAATATTTTTAAGAATATCCTTAGAGTTATGGGACTAAAAGTCGATGCTATTTGACAGACTTGTTCATGAAGACACATGCCAATCCTACTGGCATGAGTTAGCGGTTGGCTATGTGGAGATGTCCTAAGGGACATCCCTCCTGACTATGCGTTGATGGCTTGATGGCTTGATCTTTCAACAAAACAACATGTAGCTTTTAGTAAATTTCCGACTATTTTTTGCCTCCTTCTTCTGTTTCTCCTTTTTGCATGCTGATGTGCTATTTAAAATCTGCACCAACGCAAAATGCTAATACCAGTGTTTCCCACAGGATCAGAATGTACTGAATGTGGGGCATTTAATTTGGAGCAGTTTTTTTTAAAATAAGAAATATTATACAACATTTATTTTTTTACTAAATCATCAACTGTATTGATTTACTGGTGTTGTTTTCATTTTGTGCGGTGGTGAGACACTAGTGTGTACGTACATCTGACACACACGTGATTAAAAAAAACTAATTTTAGGGATTCATGTATATGTGCGCTGATTTGTACATTAGATATATTACACATTGTTGTACATTGGACATATAACTATATTGAAAAACTGGTGTGTTATAAAGCGCGACCTGTCTGTGTATAAGGTGTGTAAAATCAGATCTACTGAACAGCGTTTGAACGACAAGCTACTAAGTCAGTCTCATTATAATGTGTTTGAGTAAAAGCAAAAAATATGGCCATTAATCATTAAAAAATACTAGTATTACTAGTATTAGACTAGGGATGTAATGATATGAAAATGTAATACCACAGCATTATTGAATGTGCACAAAAACACACTTATAAATAAGTTTTATTTAAAAAATTAAATACAATAAATAATAAGCCACACAATATACTTTCTTGTCAGAAGAAATATGTTATATAGTAATATTGTTCTGTCTACTTTAGAACCATAGTATTTTAATTTGAGTGTTTAAATATGTTTATCTTCTTCCATTTAAAAAATTAAATACAATAAATAATAAGCCACACAATATACTTTCTTGGCAGAAGAAATATGTTATATAGTAATATTGTTCTGGCTACTTTAGAACCATAGTATTTTAATTTGAGTGTTTAAATATGTTTATCTTCTTCCATTTAAATGTTTTAAAACATTCAGTGTTTATTTAATGATAGAGAAAAAAAACGGGCGTTTGGCGCATCACAAATTCATTTCATGTTGTCATTTACCTTA